>NC_034412.1:75727010-75731590 GCF_002078875.1 Numida meleagris | reverse complement strand
CCCCAGGATATTGGCGTATTGCAGTATTGGTGAAATACAGGGTTGAAAGCAAGGACAGCAGAAATGAGGCAAAAAAGTAAAAACCAAGCAAGATGTGAGAAAACAACCAACTTATTTATCTTCATGCTCCCCTTGAAAATAAGGACAGCTCATTGTAAAGCAACCCAGTGTTTACATCGTAGATTACAGAATCACAGAATGGATTGGGTTTGAAGGGACTTTAGAGACCACTCAGTTCCAACCCCCTGGAGCCTTCTCTTCTCTAGGCTGACCATTGCCAATCTTTCAGCCTTTCTTCTCATGAGAGGAGCTCCAGCCCAATACATCACATATGTCAGTGAAGCAGTAGATGCTGCCTGCAGCCCACTCAGTAGGAGCAAACTATGGAGCAGGGGACTGACCTACAGCCACTGAACCAGCACAAGATCTGCAAGCAGGACAGGCACCTCCTGACTTCGAGTTTGTTACGTGCCACACACACCTCAAGGGGCTCCTGAGTCTGCTGGACTAATGAAATTATATGTTCCATCTTTTCTTGTGGCTGGAGTCTTTGTGAAAAAAATATGTTGTATATATTTTTAACACAAAGAGGAAAAATGTGTTGTGCGTATCTTAGCATGAGCGATCGTTTTCAGGAAACGCTCCCTGATAACTCAGTCGGCCACTGGGTGTCACCCTTTATCCGAGAAAAATAGCAAATTTAAGCTGACAAGAATCGTAGAATCGCTTGGGTTGGAAGGGACCCCAAGGATCACCAGGGTCCAACACCTCCGCCACAGGCAGGGCCACCAACCTCCAGATCTGGTACTAGACCAGGCTGCCCAGGGCCCCATCCAACCTGGTCCTGAACACCTCCAGGGATGGGGCATCCACAGCCTCTCTGGGCAGCCTGTTCCAGCACCTCACCACTCTCTCTGCGAAGAACTTTCCCCGACATCCAATCTAAACCTTCTCTCCTTGAGCTTAAAACCCTTCCCCCTTGTCCTATCCCTATCTACCCTTGTAAAAAGTTGATTCTCCACCTGTTTATAATCCCCTTTTATATACTGGAATGCTGCCGTGATGTTTCCTCACATCCTTCTCTTCTCCAGGTGTAGCAGAAATGCTAAGTCATGGCCTGAACGAGTGATTGAGCACTTGGTGGGAAGGCAGGGCCAGCCTGGGGGAGCTCAGGTTCATGCAATGCCCCTGAGTGACCGGAAGGAATGGAGCCAGGATTCACCCCTTCCCAGACTTCATTTAAGGGTTGGCAGTGGGGGTAAGTATATCTTGCTGGAGATTGTAAAGGTGAGCGAGTTCTTTCCTTTGTTTCTGTGCCCATAGCTGTTGTAGTTGAGCAAGTTCTCACTTGCTGTATCCTAGGACTTCGCTATTCTGCTGACATTGTTGTGCTTTCCATCATATTACACCAGGCTAAACAAGCTCAACTCCCTCAACCTCTTTTCATTGGGGAGGTGTTCTAGTTCTCTGATCATCTTTGTGTCCCCCCTCTGGACCCTTTTTATGTCTTTTGTGTATTGGGGGCCCCAGACCTGGACATAGTACTCCAGATGAGGCCTCATGAGGGCAGAGAGGGGTAATCACCTCCCAGATTCTGCTGGCCACCCCTCTCCTGATGGAGCCCAGGATACCATTGGCTTTCTGAGTTGCAAGAGCATACTACTGGCTCATGTTCCATTTTTAGTTGTCCAGGTCCTTTTCCACCGGGTTACTCTCAAGGAGTTCTGCCAGTCCGTACATGTATCTCGGATTACAGCAACCCAAGTGCAAAATGTTGCACTTTACTACATTGAACCTCAAGATTCACATAGGCCCAGCTTTCAAGTTTGTTGAGGTCCCTCTGGAATGCACTTAAAGAAAATATTTCTCCATTCACAGTTAAGAAATAAAGCTCTTACCTCTGTCTTATCTGTCTTATGATCTTATCACACAGAAATATGTGAAAGGTTTCAAGATTGATTTTGTGCTTTTTAGCCACGAAAACTCATTTAGCATATCCTTTACAATTAAAATTCTGGTCTGACCAAATATAAACAAAGTCAATACAAGATGTTGTTTTCATATACGCTTTTAGTCCTGTGATTTCTGTGAGAGGAGCTCTTGAGAAAAGTTTTATAAATTCAGACATTAGCACAACAGTGTTTCAGTATTTCAGCCAGCTATTCATGTCCTGTACGTCTCGAAAACTCCCCAGGAAACAGCTCTATGAACACTTTTTTAAAGTGTCTTGCTTAATGAAATATATGGGCACCAGGAAATCTGACTTGAGAAAATTCACTTCCTTTTTTCTCATCTAGTGAACTGGACAGCATATGTGCTTATTGCAAGATTTGCACTAAATATGATCGCTATTTGCACCCTTGGACAGTAAAGGTTTAGAGAAGGGTATTTTAGGAGGGCTTCTGGTAGTGTTCTGGGCTGCAAAGCTCAGAGGAGTCTGGGAGAAGTAGAGGCTGCAAAGCCCATGACATGCTCAATGCGTTGGTCTGTATTCCTGAACAACTCCTTATGTATCTGAGAGCTGGGCAGGTTTTCAGACCCTCAATTACAGACAGACTCTGGCCACAGCTATCATGAAGCAGCCATTAAGGCTGAGCCAGGCAGCTGCTTCATAGCAGAGAGCAGTGTTACTGAGGAAGTGAGCACGTAGTGATGCTGTGCAAGTAGGGAAAACCTGCTGAGGAGGACATGCAGTACCTCCAGCTGCACTTCCTGGCTGCAGCCCCCATTGGACATCGCTGCTGTGGATAAGAGGGCCTGGCAGCTGCTGCCATGGATCTGCCAGCCCTTGGTGCCCACTGCCTAGGCTGCTCAGAGGGTTCCATGAGGTGACACTCAAGGCAGGGAAAGGTGTTCCGCTCATGAACTCCTGAAGGCCTTATGGTGCATCCAAACAGCTCCCTGTCCACAAATGACCTGCTTGTCAGCATGCCACATCCTCCAGCTCCCACTGCAGTGGTTAGCAGCACATGAGAGGGGTCATGTCCTCCCTCCAGCTCATCTGCTTTGCACGCTGCGGCTGCAGGGCCTCTCACTTCCACCAAGTGTGGAGGGTGACTGCGCAGCTCCTGACCACCAGCCGCATCACACCAGGAAGGTTAAGAACATTAAAAAAATGAGACATTAATTAGGTTGTCAAATTTAAGTCACACACAGCAAATGATTAGGTGTCTACTAGAGATAACAAGGGATTTTACCCCAAAATGTCAGCCTTCTGAGTTTAAACAAGGAACAACCTAATTCAGTGACAGTTCTGGTAATGCAGCTCTTTCTCAATGGTTGTGCAAGTTCTGCTTCCTATTGTTCATGTGCAGCATTGCCAAGTTCCTATAAATAAGAGGGGCTTTCCTGCGATATTACCATGTGACATACTCTAAATACCTATTAAACTACATTATAAAATTGGTTACTTACTAGCAGCTGCAGAGAGAGAGCAATAAGATATTTTGTAATGTAACAGAAGAATCACAGTGGTGCAACTGAGAGAACTTTTTGCAATCAAATGGTAGTAGACTGAGGTATCTATTTTTTGTTGTTTTCTTCACTTCACAGGTGAAAGAGCTCATAATAAGAAAATATGTGATTGAGATATATAACTATAGTTTAGTAAAAATGCAAAATGAACAACACAATACAGCTTGATATGAGCACAGTAGAAACAGTAGTATTTTAATATTATTAAAAATAATATATTTGGATATTAACTGTAATTTTGAAAACAGCCAATGGCAAATTCCATGAAATCGTTACTTAATGGGTAAATCTAGGCAAAAGGCGATGTAGGGCACAGCGAAGTATGATGGATATTAAACAGGTATTGATGGTTCCAACTTCCATCTCTTACCTAGGAGAGTCTCTGACTGTGACTAAGGGAAAGACTTGCCAGAAATGAAAACAGAGCTGGGGTAACTAACAGACGGGTCTGAAAGTGTAGAGATACTATACCCTTGACATGTATTATACTGGTTTACAGAAATGGATTTAAACAAAAGTTTTCTTCTTGTTTGTATTACTTAGTTAAACCTCAAGGAAGAAGATCCCTACCACATTTACTCCACAATATCCCCATCAGAACAAAGATTAAGTGTGTGACCTTAACATTCCTGATGGCACTGAATCAATCAGTACCTTTTTTTACTTTCAAATATAGCTAGAATCAATGGGATGCATCCAGAATCAAAGCAACACGAGTCTAAAAAATAAGTGCAATCACTAGGAAAATTTCTCTCTCATTCTTGGCTTGATAATGGGCAAATAACAGAAAACTTCTGACTACTTGCAAGACTAAAATAAGTAACAGAATTTTGAAAGGCTTCACAACGCTTTGCGACAACCTAAAAATACAGTAAAAAAAAAAAACTTATAAAACTCTTGTTAACACAAACTAATGCAAGACAATCAAGTCACTTAATCAGATGTTGGGTTATACTGCTAGTAGATGCAACATCGCTTTGCTCCTCGTTTGTTTCAAAGGATGTTGGCAGCTTAATGCTAATAGCTGCCCTCAGGTTAGCCCAGAAAAGCGCATGCTTGCTCCTCTCCTTTGGCCACTCCAGGTAGGTTCTCTTTGCCATGAGAGC
>NC_034412.1:75716655-75725935 GCF_002078875.1 Numida meleagris | reverse complement strand
AAATTTATTCCTACGCAAAATAAGTAATTTCAAATCTGCCAAAGTGTCACAATTCTGGAACAGTTCATCCGTCAGGGCATTGCGAGAAAAATTTAAATACCGAAACAAGCTTGCTCTTTTTGGGCAAAGCATGTGTGGCATACATGCATCATGTATTGTCAAACTATCAATATTCATCTCTGAAAACTGTCTGTATAGAATCTCCTGGTTGAAATAATACATCTTATTTCGAACATGCTCCAAAGTTAGTGCTTTCATGGAGACACCTGACGATATCAGTTGTTCCAGAGAGCTCGAAAGGGATACAAGTTTATATTCAGTCAGCTTCACCACTCTTCCCCGAAAAATCAAATTTCTCACAGTGAAGTGCTCCACAGGTGAATACCAAGCTAGCAGGAAAATTTCCAAAATGACAGTCCATTCTAAGTCCACAGTGTCAAGCATCAGTTCTGTTACTTTGGTTTTCTTCAGAAGGTCTAAAGAAGGAAAGGGAAAATCTCTGTGGCTCGAGTTATATCTTAAGTTAACTATTTTTAAGCTTTCTGAAGTTCTCATTCCATCATATAAGAGGGAAAAATTGAAGTTTTGGTTTGCTGCAAAAACAATGTGAAGGCTCCTTGTATTCAAGGCTGTCAGACTCAGAGGTTCATACAGAGAAAAGTCTTCTAAGGTTAGGAAGACAGTGTTCAGCTGCAAATGTGTCACATATCTGAAGTCTGACCTTCGTATCATCATGGCACTTAATCCTAGGTATTCCAAGTGAAACATGATCCCAAATTCCTGACAGATGGGCAAGACAGTAAACTTGTTGAAAGAAAGATCTAAATGTCTAAGACGTGCAAGCATTTGACAGTAAGCTTTCCAAATGTTATTGTGAGATAAATCTAAGTATTCTAAATCTTGATTAAATGTGAAGACTCTAAAGTCAAGTTCTGTAATTAGATTATGAGAAAGGTTTAATACTTGAAGGTCAGGAAGAGAAATAAATTCCAGGGCACTAAGCTCAGAGATCCTATTGTGTGATAAATCTAATATGTGAGTATGAACTGGAATGTTTTTTGGAACTTCAGTTAGCAGGTGTCCTGAATAGTTTGCAGTGATTTCATTTTCCACAGTTGGCTGGATATTATTCCAAAGTATGAATAAAAACGCACAAGTAAAGACATAGATACTTGTAAGGGGTCCCATTTTGTGTCTCAGAATTGAGATTCTTCAGAGAAACACAAAAGCATATATTTGTTTTCTGTTCAATATACCTCAGTAAGAAGTCCAACCTACGAAAAGAAAATACACAGACTTTTCTGAATTTGTTGAATTGTTGAATTTGCTGCTTACTGCTAAAACAAAAGAATACAAAAATTACACAATGAAAATATATTTTTGCATACTTTCTCTAAGACATTACCAATACCATAAAAAAAATCCAGTTATTGATTTTCTCAGTTAAGTAGAAAAAAAATTCTTACATAATAGTAGGAATACAATCGGTGATATGTTTAAAAAATGCAAAGATGTTAAGGAATATCTCAATTATCTTCAGAAATTTAGAAACAATACAAACAGATATCAATATGGAGAGTTGGACTAGATGACCCTTAAAGGTCCCCTCCAACTCTAAGGATTCTATGATTCTATATTATCTTTCGGAGTAAAGGAGAATACAACAAGCAGATACACCTGAGATCTGATCGATTCCACAACACATATAACAAAAGAAAAAAGTAAAGAAAGCAGCAAACATCACCCACCTTTTGTGGATTCCGTTTATCTCTGAGTGAAGAACCAACAAATGACTACTGCGTACTCAGTTAACAACCTCAAAACAGATTTTCAAACATATGTAATCTTCAGCTGGAGAATCTCACACAAGATGCTTGTCCCTTGACTGCTACGCCAGGAAGTAGGAAGAACAGGTTTTTATACGTAGGCTGGATAATGTTAAGTAACAATAAAATTTCCCTGCAAAGCAGGTATTAAAAACACAATGAAAGGAAGTTTTAACAAGCCAAACTTGAAGTATGTTTGCTTCTTCAGCATTTAATTAACCGTACGGTTTAGGAGGAAATAAGCCTATTTGCTGTTCTCCAAAGTAAGATTATTTAAATATTTCTGCATTTCTAAGTTTGTGTCCATTTCTGTTGGTTACACAGTTCATCCGCTGTATCTCCTCTTTTGCATGCACAGAAAAGAGGAAGCAGAACTTTCACAGACCACTGCTCTTCATATCAAAACCTTTTGCAGAGCTTTTCCCCTCTGAGTTATTTTCCTCAGCAGGCACATTAATGATAGTCGCACATTAGCAGACTTAAAAGCTTAGATATAAATAGTATTACCAGGCAAACTAACACAATTCAAAACTTTCACAGGTCAGTCCTCTTTACACTAGATATGGCTTAGATGGTTAAACCAGGGAAATGCCATGTTGTACCTTAATTAAAAAAAAAAATTGTAAAAAAACCAAAACTACCGATACTATGTGACATGAAGGCTGAAGGACAGCCATGAAGAATAAAGCAACAGAGGGCAATCTGGGGATGGAGAAATCCCATAAAACAGTCATTCAATTAAAGGTTTGAACAGGGGCGAGAACCTAGTGAACAAATCAACAGAGCAGAGCCAGTGCACTTCAGAGGCAGAATAACTGAAAACATCTAATTCCCATGAGCCTCCAAACTAATTTAACATGCTTCAGTAAGATTAATTAGCAAGGAAGAAAGAAGATGAGTGAAATAAATGAAGATTCATTTCATCTTAATGATTTTTAAGATTAAAGGCATGAAGTATGTAATGAATTCTTCAAGTATAAGCAAACTGGAGCACCCTGGCTGATTCTGGACTCAGTCTAGAGCTTACTCCTCACCACAGAACAGCACCTTGGAGGAAATTTAAATGCAAGAAGGTATTCAGCTAAAGAAAGCCGACAAGTATGAAAATTTATTCTAACAACTGGTGCCAGATATACTTGAAGTTTGCACTAGATTCCTCCTAAACTTCTCTTTTACGATTACCTCTTCAATTTTGTAACGAAGAATGTAACCTTTTTTCTTTGCTGGAAGAAAATTTATCTTTCATTTTAAGATTGATGAGTAAGATTGTCGTGCTGAAACCTCGTGACAGTAAAGCATTCTGCTTTCCTCAGTGTAATGGATCTGTGTAACTCATTGCAGGTTAACACTCTGAGCCATCTGTTTCCCTAGACAAGACTGGGAATCATGAGTGTTTCTCAATAAGCAGCAAGAGTCTGATTGTCAGCTGATATCGTCTTTTCTTCATCTTAAAGGAGAAGTTGCCACTGGTGAGCATTAAGCCATGCAAATAAGTAGACTGAGGCGCTTGCTGACAGAACATTATTATCATAATCAAATTAAGAACAATATTCTGGAAACTGATGCCAGTTTTCTCACCAGTATCATTACTGAAAAATCTTTGCTGTGTAAGCAAAATCAAAAATACCATCAGCTTTCTTCAAAATTTACTCCAGTACACACAAGGCTATTAAAGGTACCTACATCTTCATTTGTAATATGTTTAATGTCCTCTCCATCCTTCTTTATCAGACTTCAAGGTACATTCAAAACTGTTTTTTACAAAACTGTTTTTTCAAAACTGTTTTGTACTTTAGAGAGATTTGCACCATAAACAAAAGTTTGGAAAGAGTTAAAATAAAACCAACACTCCTAAATACTTCTGTTAATTCTTTAAGGGCAGTGCTTGATGTTATTTTTCCTAGTGCATTCAGGAAAGCTTTGTTTCAGGGTGGTTTCTGTTTGCTGATTAAGTCATTCTGCATGATATGAAAAAAAAAGCAGTGTATTTCTGTCCATGCATAATGAATGTAGCAGCTAAATACTACCCTTTGTCCTGAACATACCCTTACTAACACAGACATCTAATTCTAGTACTTGTCTATACTGCTGCCGTTTTCTGGTGTCTTTTTATTTTTCCAGTTGTTTTGTTTTTGTAACTGATGCTACCAATGAGCACTTATCTTCACAAACAGCCTTTCCTCAAGGTGCATTTCACACTTCTGCCTACATATTGTGTTTACGTACCCAGAGAGGAACAGCAGCTACACTCAGCTGGACTTCAGAAGCTATTTAGGACTGGTGCTGCCCCTGAATGATTGAAAAATCTCTCCAATGGGAATGCCTAGAGGTAACTTGCATGTGCAAAACACTGAGTTAAAACATACCCAGAGCAGCTGGACTCATCCAAGCATTTACTAAACGTTAATACAATTATTAGAAGTTGCTAGTGGCTAGGTTAGTGTTTGGTCATATTAAAGACCTTAGCTTCAATGGCAGCTCTTTCACTGTCACAGCTTATTCCCGTGTGTCATTTAGGCAAAATGAATGCTAATGCCGCCAGAACTCAAACTGAGATATTGTTGCATTTAATGCCCAAGCCTATTTTGCTTGGGCATAGACAGACACAAAGAACAAAGCATGGAAGTCAAACTGTGTTCCCCATAACAAAGAACCACCTTGCAGAACACAGAACTTTCTGATTTATTGGTTTATCAGTACTGCTTCCCCTCAAATGAGCAGCAACTGAAAATGATCATTACAGAAACTCTTGGTAAAGGTTTCTGAAAGAAAAAACTGTATCTATCTGAAACACTGAGTAAAAACATGGGTTTGCGGGAGGTTTTGAACCTTCCCTTCAGCAGAATGCCTCATATCCCATGGAATCCCCCTTTCCCCTCTCAAGCACTTTTCCTTGGTCTAATTTGCTGCATCTGAGCTTCAGAGATGATGCTTTGCGATGTTTCTAAGACAAAAAAGAGCTGAGCTCTCAGCAGGGCAACCCCCACGTGCATCCTGACTTCCATTCTGTCACAGTTAGGTTTCCTCTATAAACACTACTTAAACATACGTAAAAGCATATTTGCTTCATTCTGCACATTTTCTGGGTTTGGAAGGTGGTTAACTCCTATGTTATCGGTTCTGCCTGTTGATATTATTGTGCATGTGAAAATAGCATTCCCGCTAGTCACTGAGATGACTAGCCAAATGCCAGGAATCTGCTGATATGGTATCTGACATTAGAATATATTTACATACACCCTTTTCTGATATGTGTAGTTCATTAGCAGTTACAGCTTCCTGTGTAGAACCAGCCACAGATACACATGACCTGTGTGCATGGAAAAGGGCAGCTACTTTTCCAAATGTGCAGATACTAGTGCCAGCAGAGAGAGTGACATGGGATGTGAGGTTAACACACGGCCCCACATATGGGAAAAGCTTCTTCTTGGACTGAAACTGCTTTTATATAAAGTGTTCAGAGTATGGATAATTTTTTGAATAATTGTTTGGAATATCCTGATATATCTCTAGAGAAATCTTTTCCCCTGCAGAATCTGAGAAACTAGATGCAGTGATTCACACCATGTGTAGCTCTTTTGCCAATTATCTGGCACACAGCATGGACAAGAGTGTAACAGTATGGGACCTTCCAGTTCCAAATTACCAGATTTAATATTTCTCCATTTTTATCACAAGCCTCTTTTTCCAACATTATTCACTCAAGGATATTGGACATATACCAGAGACTTGTAATTACATATTTCTGTTTGATCACACCAGCTGTCTTGCCAAAGGTATATCTAGTTTGGAAGTTCTTTCCAAAATGGTAAGCAAACCCCAGCTAAAATCTTCCACTACGCCTAAAAGACATATTTTCCAACAACGGGTGTGTGCTCTCACCTGAGCAGCACAAAGGACTCCAAGTGAGTTCTGCGACTTTCCAAGGATATTCCCCTCTTCTCCAGCCAACAGAAGAAGCCAAATGAGTTCATAGTTTCAGCGACTGCTGACTAAAACTCTGAGGCTTCTGAAGAAAATTTTCAAGCAAGCCACCATGTAGGCAGGCCGCTGTGCAAAAGAAATGGGCAAATCACACTAAGGCGGTTCGCCTCCAGTTGCCTGAAGATTATATGAATCATACACTGAAGCACTAGTTCGAGGGGATAGAGGATGCACAGAAAAAAATTATTCCCACAGTCCTGAATGAAAAGCCTGCAATTTGTTAATACGTTTGTTGTATTAATTTTGAGGCTAAATGGAACAAGACATCTAAAAGTTTCAAATTTGATCTTTTCCCTACAAATCCTTAGACAGTTGTTCACAGTTCAATACTTCAAGTCAAGAGATCTCAGCCTGCTCAGACCTCAGAAAAAAAGTCACAATTAAAATATTTAGCAAATAATAATGAAAGATGGAAGGTGATAAAAATGCAGACCTTCAATAAGGATTTCATTTCAATATATCTTCTCTCTTTTATGATGAAAATTTTTAGTATAACTTCCTGATTGTTGATCATCTAAGTCTGGTATTCAAGATGGCAAACACTTGTCCTTCTAGGGACAGAGGAAACTTGTTGTGATGATCTTCAGCAGTTGTGAATGTCTGTTGGAATCCAGCCATGTTTTCTTGAAGACAAAACACCAAAAATACAGGTAAAGCGGCCTGCAATATTCCTATACAGGACAGAAAATGTTGTCCTTCTGACTCCACAAATAGAGGGTCTTATCAGTTGTAACAAAATACTGCAAATTTTTTAGCCTCTGACAGGTTATGCCTTTCTGATTAGGAACCTATAGCTGTGCTGCAAAAGATACTGTTTCCACCGTAAATAACAGATTCTTAGAATTACAGAATCATCTAGGTTGGAAAAGATCAAAATCAAGTCCAAGTTTCAACTTGACCCACCAAGTCCTATGCGTAAACCATGTCTCTTAGAGCCTTTGTGGAAAAATGCAGATCACAGCAACTAGCCCATGAGAAAGGGCTCATGTTATCTCGAGAACTCAAGTAAACTGCCTCTAGCTTCTGTATGTAGAAGAAACTTGTTTGTGAGAAACTGCTCTGTAGCTGTAACTAAGTCTCCTTACTTCCTGTGAATGGCTTGACTATTCTGATACGTGATGCTTTATTGTCTCCCGCTGATATACACGGCCACAGTGCTAAGGATGGTTATCAGATATCATGCAGGCCTGCTGCCATTGGTATCTGCTTGGGGTAATCCCAGGGTGGACACTATACTGGTTAGACGTCACTGGTAATGAGAATTTGGTGAAGAATGACCAGCCAGCTGCCCCCAGTAATGTGAGTACCTCACTATTAAACTGATGAACTTTTACTTGCCTCTGTGTGCTTTCTTCAGGATTGGTAAACCTTAAACAGAAGCGGTGGTGCTTTTGTATTACAGAGCCACACCCATATGTCTTTTAAATACCTCCAGGGATGAGGACTTCACCACTTCCCATGGCAGCCCACTCCAATGTTAGATCACCCTCTCTGTTAAGAAATTCTTCCTAATGTCTAGTTTAATCGTCCTCTGGCACAACTTGAGCCCTTATGCTCTATCAATTGTCACCTGAGAAAGGAGATCAACATCCTCCTCACTGCAACCTCCTTTCAGGTAGGTGTAGAGAGCAATGAGGTTTCCCTTCAGTCTCCTCTTGATTAAACAACCCCAGTTCCCTCAATCACTCCTCGAAAGACTTGGTTTTTAGTCCCTTCACCTGCTTTGTTGCTATTCTCATTACATGCTCAAGCAACTCAGTATCCTTCCTGTAGTGAGGGGCCCAAAATGGAACACAATATTCAAGGTGCAGCCTCACTAGCGCAAAGGACAATCAATTCCACAGTCCCGCTGGCCACACTAGTTCCAATGCAAGCCACGCTGCCATTGGCCTTCTCAGCCACCTGCCTACGCTGCTGGTTCACATTCATCCAGCTGCTAAGCAGCACCCTCAGGTCCTTTCCTGCAATGAAATTTTCCAGCCATTCTTCCCCAAACCTGTACCACTGCATTGGGTTGTTAAGACCCAAGTGAAGTACCGGGCACTGAGTCTTGCTAAATGGTATGAGATTGGACTCAGCCTGTCCAGATCTCTCTGCAGAGCCTTCCTAGCATGAAGCAGTTTTGCAGTCCTGCCTAACTTGGTGTTATCTGTGAACGAACTGAGGGTACGCTCAATCCTCTCATCCAGATCATAGATAGAAACATGAAACAAAACTAGCCCCAACACTGAGCCCTGGAAATGCAACTGGTGAGCAGGCACCAACTGAAATGAGCTCTAGTCACTGTGACTCTTCGAGACTGGTCATCCAGCCAGTCCTTCACCCAGAAAACTATGCTCCTGTTCAAGCCATGAGCAGCCAACCTCTCCAGAATACTGTGGGAAACAGCGTCAAACACTTCACTAAAATCCACATAAACAACATCCACAGCTTTTCTCTTATCTACTAAGCAGATCATGTCATCACTGAAGGAGATCACATTGTTTTGATAGTAAGCTTAAAATTAGATACACGTATGAGAAAAATAAAAGTATAAATCTAAAGAAAAGGAGGAGGTAGAGAAGTCAAGTTTCTCAAGATGCAGCCAATGATAATGAAGGCAATTCTGGCAACACCTTAGTTTCATTGATCAAGATAACACTCAGGATCAAGATGGTGCCAGGAGTCTATCACAGGATGAGAATTACATCTCTGTCCACCCACTACTTATTCTTGGCAGCAAACATGAAAAGCTCATCCTTCTTTTTTCAGAAAAAAAAATCTCCCTTCTTTCCCCATTCAGTCCACTTTTTCGATATGGCCATGCCTGCCCCCATGTGCTAGGTATTTGGAGTCGTATACCTGGGTCCCATACTATAAGTTTCACAGTCTGAGAAAACATTACCCAGGAACCACCTCAAATGCTGAACGTTTAGACATCTTAGCAGGATAGATAAATTTCCTCCTTGCAAATTAATTTTAACAAGAGGTCCTGTGATCAAGATGTCTAAGCTTTGTGATTAATGTATATCTCTTAAGTCACCAGCAATTCAGGCTCTTCAATATGACTATATTAACTGCTTAAGATTTTATTCTGTTGAGAAAAACAATACTACAATATTTCAAGAATGGCTTCAAAATCCATATCCAAACTCTATCTTTGTGTCCATATAAAGTGACTTCTAGTAAGGCAGGCTGAATTTTTCATATAGTGACAAAGCATAACCAACTATCTAGATATAAGGTTTTATTATAAAAAGAGAAATATATTGAAAATCAGTGGAAATAAAATAGTATTTAATGTTTCACAAAAAAAAAAATAAAAAATAGAAGAAACCGCATTATAAAGACTTCTAATCTGTTTCTCCACATTTCTGTCCATAAGCCAGGGACAGATTAATGCTAATAGCTGCCCTCAGGTTAGCCCAGAAAAGCGCATGCTTGCTCCTCTCCTTTGGCCACTCCAGGTAGGTTCTCTTTGCCATGAGAGC
>NC_034412.1:75518748-75715660 GCF_002078875.1 Numida meleagris | reverse complement strand
CGCAGCAAGTTGTTGCTCATGTCCAGATACTTCAGTGATTTCATATGTCTGGTCATGAAGCTCACCTTGGAAAGGCTCTCAAATTTATTCCTATGCAAAATAAATGTCTCCAGCTGAATTAGTTTGTTACAGTTCTGAAAAAGCAGATCTGTTAAATCATTTTTTGTAAAATTTATAGATCTAAAGGGACTGTCAGATGAAGGACACAGCATATGAATTAACTCAGATTCAGCTATCGTCAAGGTTTCAACGTTCATGTTTGCAAATATGCTATAAATGTCATCCTGTGAAAAGTACAGATCCCTGACTGAAACCTTCTTCAGCGCAAGTGCTTTCATGGAAGTATCTGAATAGTCGAAGCGACGCCTTGTGACATCCGACAGTAGTATTAAATTGTTGACATTGAAGTATTTAATGGATGAGTGCCATACAGTCTGAAGTACTTCAATGAAAGCTTCCCAGTCCACTGACACATTTGCCAGTGTCAGATTTTGTAGCCTGGAGCCTTTTCTAAAATTAGATAATAAAGTTATTAATTTTCTTACATTGTCATTTGTGATTTCTGACAATGATAGGCTTTCCGTAGCATTTTCTGTCACAACCCAACCAAAACTAGCTTTGGACTGCTGATTATTTGGATACAACAGTGGAAAGCTCAAGATTTTTTCATCCAAATCACCTTCTGAAAAATTGTTAGGAACAGATGTAAAGAGTTCATTTTTCACAGCCAGGCCAATATTGTTCCAGAAAGTGAATGCAAACAGACAGTTGTAAATAAAACAGCTTCTGAGATAACTCATACTCTCTGTCATACTGCTTTTTGGTTCCTTGGAGATCCTCAATACTCATACATCCATCTTTGGTCTAATCCTGCAACAACAATAAAAAAGATTGCATCATTAAGCAGCTATTCAACAGGTATCACAGAGATGGATTTTTTTAACCTTCCAATTTGCTATCTCTCCCTTTGACTTAGAAAACAATGAAGGCACTTATGATCTCAGGAAACACATTCTTTATTAAGTGACTACTGTAAGTTCTATTTGCCAAAATCTGCCATGTTTAATAAAAAGTCTGCTTCTTTCAAAATGTGTCTGATTTCATAGGTGATTGATCTGTGTTGCTTACTTACAGAATAACTGCTGTCATTCAGTGTTTTATGTAGGCTCTTCACAACTCCAGGACACTCTGACAGGAAAGTACAATATTTGAGGTCATATGGTCATCCTCTCCCAAGATTCTCTGTTAAACGATACGAACTAGACTCCACAGACATTTTCTTTACATACACTTGTGTCTATAAAACCTATAGTGAAACAGAGTTCATAAGGACTCTACCATGAGACAGTAATAGCTGCCATTCGTTGGAGGAGTACAAACTCTCTTAAACTTTCTTAGAATTGCACTGCTGGGTCTACAGTGCGCATTCTCTTTGACATAGCACAACCCATATTAAGATATTTCAACACTTCATCAAATAATTGACAGCACACTAATTTCTGCTTTTGTAGAGAATGCACGAAACTAGACTTGGAAACTATCAAGACATAATAAGGTAGCACAGCAAGACTTGTCCAGCCTTTTTCTAAATTTCCTTTTGAAAAATTATATTCAATTTTACCATCCTAGCCCTCAAAACACATTTGGGCAAGTGCAGAGAACAAAAAATAATCACCAATCTCTAGTCTGTTATTTTGACAGTTTGGGGAACAGTACTCCTAACGGAGTAATGGGAGAAACATGGAAGAAATTATACTTTGCAATAACATCTGTTTTTCATTCAAAATGTATCCTAAAATCTTCAAACTTGACAAACATAGCACTTGCAAGATATAAGCAGATAAGCAACTCAGTAGGCTACGCAAATCAAATTCACAGGGAGATCCTGTCCTGTTGTTTAAAGAGAGATCAAAACTGAGGTTTTAAGAGTTTGTCCTGTATGAACTCAGTATAAACTGACTAACATCTATGTAAGAAATAATACAGAATGCATTAAGCTATGATCATCTAGTATAAAGACATGCACTTTGCAAGTTATCAGTATAATACTTTTAGCATTTGGGTTTTGTATCTTTCATACAGATGAAACATATTATCAGTTAGACGTAACCTTTAGCTGTAGAGAAACTACTTCAGTTAAATCACTGTGATCCCCTTAACTATGATCGTAGTGCAAATACAAGAAGAATGCTATTTGGCCAGCTTCTTTGGATAAATCTACTGAAGATGAACACCATTCACTCCAATTTTTTACCCATGTACTTGAAGGACATCACACATTTGCTAATGAATCTTTATGGAAAACGTGGTCTATTTTCAAATAAGATGCACAATATAAAAACATGCAGTTTAGCTAACTAGAAAAAGCATAAACCCAATAAAAAAAATAGAACTTTCTCACCTGAAATCCCTGCTCTCCTAAAAAGCAGAAAATGTGCTCAGGAAAAGACAGAGAAAACTTCCTGTAATTCTATCCTTTTCTGTAACAATACTTAGAAACACCCAAACTCTGTATAAAACTTGTTTGTGCCATCTACTGACAGTCTGAGAAATAACATCTGTTTCTCCAGATGTTCTTTCCACACATAACATTAATATCATTTCCCCATTATTTAATTATTACTGGACAGTGTGTTTTCATGCTTTGTGACTGGATAAGCAGGAAAAAAAAAAACAGTTTTTTTTTTTAACCAGTTTTCTGTCTTCATCACATTAATATGAAACTAAGTACTTCTTTTGAGCAAGTTTTACACCAAAATTCAAACATCTCCCTCTCTTAATAATGATCAATGCCTTTATATTGTTCTGATAATTTTTTTCACTTAGCTATACTTATTTAGTTGCCAAGTTCTTATCAAGGCTGGTTTATAAAAGCACTAAGTATCCTATTTTAATTTCCATTTTATGGTAAAGGAAGATTCTCCCTCCCATTCCAGCAGTGTTGTAACTGGGTTAAATAGTGTATGTGGAACTTCTGAATTGAAACAGAGGAGCAACTTGAGTACTGAATGCCCAAGCACTCGGGTTATTGTCCTGGGAAAGACATAAACCAGCCCACTTTATTTCCGTGTAATGTTAGTCAGAAATTCCATCTTAGGTAGGTCTAAATATGGATCTAACTACCACAGAACTCAGCTTCCTTTTTGGTTTAGCATAATACAGTGTGTTCACCATTTAGCGTGTCAATGATTCAGGAAACAGAGGAAATAACCTTTAAAATTACTTTTTGATTTTACAGTATATTCTGTACATCATAGTTCCTTTCTCAGCTTCAAGGAACAACAGGTCATCCAAAAAAAAAGAAAAAGGGAAACATAGGACAAACAGCACACAACAGAACGCGGAGAATTCATACTCTCATCATCGTGCTGATAAGCCTTATGGTGGTACTCTACGGCTCTTTCTCCATTACTGTTGATTACAGACAAGAGTATTCACATCTGATTTACAAGTGACACTTTGTGATGTTGTTACTTACAAGCCATGCTACTGTTTGCTCCTGTCTGAAAAGGATAAAATCTTACAAGCCTTCAGTTGTACCAAACATTCACTCGCCTTTTTGGAACGTAACAGTTTAACAAACTGAACATGCAAACATATCACTCTAATGAATACAGAATCAGACATACATTTTGTTAACATGTAAAAACCGTTCCATAAATTAGAGCCTGTTAGAGGTGAGCGTGCTGGCCACAGGCATAGTTTGAGATCTCCAGATCTGCTTACATACTACAAAGACAAATTTAAGCATATGTTAAACAGCAAGATAAGCACTTCACTATAAATTACATGCCATTAGCTCTCATACTTACCACTCATGTGCAATCACTAGAAGACGAATACATTCCCCAAATGTTACGTGTGCTTCTGTGTCTTGACAAATGTAGTCAGATTAAGTCACATAATGAAGTTGTTTCCTTCCATCTTTTCTTTATACTTATATGTTCTCTAAAAGGCAAGTATTTTTCAGAGATCCCTTCCAATCTCTATGATTCTGTGATTTTTCTCTGAAACCTATCAAGGACCCCTTTAGAAGGCAATGGCACTCAGAGGAATAACAAACTTCAGGGAAATCCAAGGTGAGAGTAGAGAAGTCCCATCACTATTGCTCCTTTCCCGTATCAACTTTTTGTTCCAAAAACCATCTGCAACATCACTGCAGTGAAAAATACACGTGAAATTAATTACTGGCAAGTGAAAGAAAAAGAAAACTTACTGTAAAACACAAGTGCTGAATTCAAACAAGTCAGTTAGCAATTCAGGAAACTAACACACCCTTTTACTCCACAGGCGTACACACACATTTATAATGTTAATTTATACTTAATGAGCAACTTTCTATAACAACAGTCATGAATACTGTCTTCCGTTTCTAAAAACGTGCATGGGCTTATATGGAATCTGCAAACTGACACTTCAAGATCCATGTCATAGTCCGAACTACAGTTCACTTTTGGGGAAAAAAAAAAAAAACATTTCCAGCAGCTGACCTTAATTCATTAGGATTCCTCCTAAGACAACACCCTTACTCTCCTTACTCTTCCACAAATCCCATTAAAAAGCAGCGGCAAACCCTCAGGATTACTCAAGAGTTCTCAATAAATACACCTGAACATTACTGCATTAACGTGAAAGGTTCCAGAACGGCCAGCACACCCTGATACTTCTAGTCTCACTGAAACTCCCGAGAAATAAGCCGTGACTTAGCGATACAGGCGTTGGTTCTGCTGTCACCCACCTTAACGGGAAGCTTCAGAGATTTGCTCGGTAAGGGCGCCAGTCACGCGGCTCTATCCCTATCTGTGAAGCAACCCTCTGAGAAATGGGGTTTGTTTTGTGACCTCCCACAGCAGCTCTGCTCAGTGATTCATAGGATGTGTTATTATGCTTCCTGGGGCAACAGCGAATAACTTTCCTCAGCAAAGGAAGTCCGGCGGCAGAAACGATGCTGCAATGAACCCTGCAAGGAACTGCTGATCACAGCGAAAGGGCAAGGAACTGCTGATCACAGCGAAAGGGCATGCTTTGCCCTAAAAGGAGGAAGGAAAAAAAAAAAAAAAAAAGAGGAAAAGGCGGCTGCGTCTCCCGTAACCGCCACGGCCGGGGTGCCAAGGGGCACCCGAAAGCGAAACCGCCGTTGTTTTAACTCTGCAGCCATTGCTTCCGTCAGTGTTCAGCTTCGTCCTGAGGAAGGGTCAAACTTTCTATGAATAAGTAAATAAATAGACGGACGCCAGCCCAGTGGCTGCCCTCGGTGGTGCTCGTAACGCCTCAGCGCGCGCTATCGCCGCGGCGCTGCCGCACGCTCCCCGTCGGTCCCCTCAGGGGTCGCGGCGGGACGGGCGCTGCGCACCCAGCCGGCAGCCGGCACCTCGCGGCGACCCGCCCGCAACAGGCGGCCGCCCCGGAGGCACGGAGGGAGCGCGGCTGCAGAGCCCGCCCTCGCCGCGGCCCATCCCGGCCGTCCCGCCGTGCCCGGCCGGAGCTCCCTCCTCCCCCCGCTGCTGCCGACGTGGCGGGGCGGGGACGGAGTCGGGGGCGCGCCGCGAGGGAGTGCGGAGCGGTAAGCAGCGCGGCGGACTGTGCTTTTCTTGCTGCCGCTTTTGAAACCGGCTGCGGGCCGCTCACCGATAGCTCGAGCCCGGAGGGTTTAAACGAGAAAAAAGAAAGAAGAAAAGGGGGAAGCTGCGGTCTCTGCGGGTTAGAGGGAGCGGCTGCTCCAGCTTTGGGCTGGGCGCGGGGGCAGGTGGCAGCGGGGCGGGGGCCCGAGGGAGGGCCGGGTCCTGCAGAGGGCGAGAGGCGACAGCGGCTGTCGGGCGGGAGGGCGGCACCGCGCGTAGCACGGGGGTCCTGCGGGTGGCGGATCGCCGCGGCGCTGCTCCGTGCAGGAAGTTCGGCGGTTTGCTCTGATCCCCTCATCTGAGCGGAGAACTGCAGGGCCCTTGGCCACAGCGGCCCCCAGAGATGAGCTACTCCGGCAAAAGGGCATGTGTACGTGTGGTCCCTTAAATAATGCACTGGCGTTGGGTTCACATCCAACTGAATGAACTGGCTGTTCACATCCAATACCATGCACAGCTATGATGCGTGTATCTAAGGGTTTTACTGGTTTTAGTAGAGGGCCCTCTTAGGTGACACAAATAGAAACGTTTTCCTTATGTGGTGCTACTCATCGCAGGGTGAGTACTGTTAAAACTACAGCGATGGTTGCCTACATTAAAGCATTTTATAGTATCTGCAATATTTGTAATAGAAAATAAGCAAATGCTTGTAGCAAATGTAAAGATACTGATATGTAAATGCACGTTTTCTAAAGATAAAGTAAGTTCCAGTGTAAGCCGAAGTAACGTAAGCGGCATCAACCGGTTATTTATTTATGACTCCTGTTCATTGATCCTAAATGCTATTCTTGGTGCTGTTCAAACAGCTGATCTACATCCAAATTAGATAAACAGGCTGCTAAGGCCACAGATGTGCATGATTCCACAGATTTTAATAAGTTACACGAAGATAAATACACGCTTGTCAGGCAGACTTCTAAATCCCAATTGTATTCCACTTTTTGCCTTCTGTTCCTGTTCTTCAGTCTCTTCTAGAACCTCAGTTCTTCAAAGAAGGACTTCGGACTGTGTTAATTCAATGGGAGTCAGTGAAAAGACAGCATCTCCAGACAGATTGCTTGAGTTGATTTTGTGCCATACAACTCTGTGTGTAGATAAGACCTTGCAATAACAGCTCTCTGTCAAGGTTTGTCTTTGAAGTGCAGTGCCAGGCATGCTGTTGTTGTCAACAAGTAAATAGTGGTAATCACTGTACAGGGCTTTTGGACTCTGCCACTTAGTCAGCTGCAGAACTTGCTCAGAGCCTGGATCCTTGATCCACTGACAACAGCATTGTGGAAAATACTTTTTAATGAAAATTGCGCTGAAAGATGTGGAGTAAATAAGGGGAAATCTGTTATAAACTTACAAAAACAAAAAAACAATGACTATGCTTCATGCAAGCTTACCTTGGCTTCGGAGTTGAAATTTAACGACACAGCTTAATTCTGTTTTAATTAAAACTTAATTCTTAATGCCTGACATTTTAAGAACAGGTGAGAGCGCACTCCCCAGGCAATAAACCTTTGAGACAAGAAATACAGACTGTGTGAGCAGTGGATGCTTCCTGTCTATGAAATGGCTGCAGAGACCATCGCCCATCATGTTTTCAAATTATTTCCCTTCTCCAATACATTAACATTACCACAGCTTTAGTCACACTGTGCTTTTTTCAGCTCCTTGTCATCCTCCTCACCGTCAATCAGTAGACTGTAGGAACCTGTGTAAGTGAAAGTGATGAAAGTGAGAGTAAGAGCTGCTTGGCCATTGTGTTCCAGAGCCATTTCAGCTCAGATTATCCCATTAACTGTTGGACTTTCTTATATACCTAACAGAGAACGTAGGAATTAAGCATGTGGAAGCTCTTACAGTTGACTTCAGACAAATGAACATCCTTTCTACATCACCAAGCAGTATTTTGGAAAGCAAACTAATAATGTTGCTCTTTGTACTTGAATGCAGTCCTGCAAGGTGAATAGCCTTTTGAAAGTAATCACGTCAGGGCCGGTGTGACACATGTACCGCAGGGCTCCATGCTTACACATAGGCTATGGTGTTTTTCAGCAATAGCTTTTGGGAAGGACTACATATTTTATGGTCATTCACCTGTTTGTAGGGCCTGAAAACACTAATTTGCTTTCTATATTCAGACTTGAAAATGTCTGAAGACTTACGTGATGGCGTCCCATCTGAAGAGAAACCTGAAGTAATGGAAATGCCCAACAGCGATGTGTTGCCTCAGGAGTCAGTACTGCCCCCTGTGGAAGCTGAGATCCTGCCTGTGTCCTCACAAGAAGAACAGGGACAGGACACTAAGGGTGCCAGTAATGGACAAAAGGGAGACATATTTATTAATGAAAATCCTTTGACTGAAGAAATAGCTGAAAGTCTGCCTTCCAACAGAGACGTGTCTGAAGACAAGCCCACTGAGTGCATCGAGACTGTAAGCCTTGATACAGAACCTGATCCTGAAGAAACACCACCTGAGCAAAGTAGTTCAGTGAGTAATGCTTTCTTTTCCGTAAAAGCCCTCCCCCTCCCTGCTCTGTAAGAGCAGAATTTTGTAAAACGCTTATACAGTTTTTTACAAAAACCTAGGGAGTGAAGTACAGAGAACCTGCACAAGGATAAAATCAGTTAGACTGCATCACCGGGCTTTTGGAAACTAGGAACAGCCAAATTTCTCTTTGCCGGTATGATATTAATTTGATCTTGCTAGCTTGGTCACAATAAAACTATGCCAGAGTCTTAATAAGAACCTAGTCCATTTTATATAGATACAGCACTCCTATGATTTTGTTATCTGGTTTTCTGTACAAATCTGCTTCATTCAGTTCACAGAACGAACCTCAAGGAGGACAGAACTTAAACTGTGTTTGCAGCTTTAAGTCTCGTGCTTTCTCATTTTCACGGACTTCACAAAAATAAAATATCTTTCACAAGACTCAGTGAAACTGACACACTTTGTTCTAAGCCAGTGGCTTTTGATTTGTGATCCTCAAACCTCTTGGACTTCTGTGAGCAAATGCAAGAAGTTCATTAAAAAAAGGAAAGTCACAGTCTATATGTTCTAAAGATCTAAAGATGTTCCTGTCTCCACTGGAAGATTTTCAGGCATCTGCAAATTGGAAAAAATTAAAATGCATTCGTTTAGTCCTTCCACTAGTGACAGAGACCTACCTCAAAGAGGTAACAGGGGATATATGCACTGCACAGTGCAGAGTTGAAGTATCCTGGGATACTTCATCTTTTTGGTTTTGAGTTAATTGTGCAGAAGTGATGTGTTACTTGTGACTCAGATATCAGTTTCTTAATATGATTTAAAGATGGAATACTGGTAATTACTCACTACCACACATTAATGGAAAAAGTGGTTAGTACCTCCTGTGGCTGTGTTTTGATTGATTACAGTTGTTATAAATTCCCTGTGCACAACTACCTATGAGGAGAGTCAGGCAGAGAAGCCTCTAGCTCTGGCTCGCTGTAGAACTCAGAAAGAAGATGAGTCCCTGCCTATACCAGAGAATAACCATAATAAATCTGTATGGCTTCATAAGATTAGGTGCCTGGAGAAATATTAGGACATCCATAAAGACATCTGTGGAGTTTTATGTGCTTTTAGGAATAGATGCTTTTAACTAAACTTCTGTTTTCTTGTGCATAGAAATTTGAATTCCACATAACACCTAATATGGCACTGTCCAAGCATTTAGGATCCCATTAGGATGCACTGTTAGGAATTAAAAGACCTTTAAAAATCTGGCTTCTAGTGACCAAATTCTGAACACAGAGACAATATAAATTGGTCACTGTAATAAAGCCTGAGAAATGCATGTCTGCCCAGTGATAATATATGTGAAATAAATTGGAATGACAGTCCAGTGTGAAATCTAATTCTTAACTAATTCTCACTGTGGACACTGTGGTTTCACATTGAAGTTGTAGTCATGTGTTCACTGCACAGATGTGTGCACAGATATTAGCACCTTCCCAATGAGACTTTGAGTTAGCCTACCCAATTTTGTATTGAAATAGCCAGAGGAACAGTGTCACTGTGGAGAGTTGTGTCAGAGTGAGCTTGGTGATCTCAATTTGCTCCTGGGGCGAAGAATAGGTGAGGTGAGAACAGCAACAACCTCCCAGTGTTGTTAAAATGATACCTTTGCTCATGAACTACTTTGCACAAAAACTTAAGCATCTGCTAGAGGAACTAGTGGCAGAGGTTTTGTCAAGTACTCATTCTGGGCTATTTCTCTGTATATGCTGTCTATAAAGAATCGTTCTTCAGAAGGCGTCACTGTGATAACATGATTTTTAGTCAGTAGAGTAATATATCTGTTTTCACAGGCTGCAGACTCACCTAAAGCAAGTAGATGGGGAGCTTGGGGTTCCTGGGGCAAGTCTCTCCTGTCGTCAGCTTCAGCCACAGTGGGTAAGTGTTCAATCAGTAAAGTTTGTGGAAATAAATCAAATCATAATTTTAATATAATTAGACGCATCATGTTGTATGTTAAAGACAACATCTAAAGTCAGAGTGCTTCCCTTGACTAACAATATCTATAGACAGTTTTGTCCTGATTGGCTTAGCAAGCTGACAGTGTGCCACAATTTTTTTTAATAGGACAAAGGACTTTCCTAAACTGTGTAACATGCCGATATAATAGGCTTGTTTGTATAGAGAGTGAGTTACCTCACTGTGGCTGCTTTGCAGGAAGGATACATAATATGGTACAGTGACTGTCAGTTTGTGGGTTTTTAAGTCAGTGCCCTCCATCCCAGGTTCATGCACATATGTGTTTGTGGCTTATGCATCATGACTTCTAACTATACAATATAAATTAACTTCTCATAAATTATTCCAGCTTTCATTGATCCACAGTGAAACTGTTAAGCTTTATCACACCAGACTCCTGACAGTAGAACAGTATATTGAAACATAGACCCTGCATTCTTTCTCCGTATACAGTATGTCAGACCAAAATGTGCTCGTGAAGTCTTCAGGTAAAACTTAATCACTGCACATTAAAAACTCAGACAGAAAGTGAAACATGCAATACTTAGTTCCCAGCAGGTAACGATTTCTCACAAAACTGCTCCTAAGCTGTTAGCTAATCAGTTCTCATCAAGGATCCTAAGAACATCTTCAAAAGATGAACCTAGGAATTCAAGTTAATTGCTAGTTACTGAAAATAATGGTTTCCGTGGAGTTACTGGTTTTATGGCTGCATATTAGTTTAAATAATCTCCTTCCTGCCCTCCTTGGGCAGTGAGCTGTTTCTATCTGTTCCTCAGAGAAAGAGGGAACTTCCCTATCATCCCTATTTTTGATAACGCCTGCACTCAACAGTTTCTTTTTCCTTCAGGCAGTCCACCAGTTAACATCTCTAATAAACATAGAATGTTTAATAATAATAATAAGATGTTTTAAACTGGTAAAAACAAAGATTTCTACTGAAAGGCAATGTATTTCATCCTTCTCTTACGCTAACAATAGCCTTCATGTAGCGATGTGGGGAGCTGGTTTCTGGGACCAATTTTGGAAAGTACAGATGAAGTGAGAGCTGGATCTTCACCTAGATTAGTTTGTCAGTTCCCTAATGTGGCTCACCATTTGATCACCTAAATGCTACTGCTAGTGTGGGTGGAATGATAGGAACACACAGAACATATAGATGGCTACAAGGGCATCTTTAACTAGCTGTGGAACTGCGTTCTTGACTTGTATTAAACCATGGAGTTCAGTGCATCTCTTTCAGACTTGTAGAAGGTCCTGTGTGCTGAAAACATTCCTAACATTATTAGTAGAAGGAATAAAAGATGCCGCTTTCACAGATTTCTGTGAGCCTTACAGCATTCTGAAACAAATTTGACATAGTGTAAATAAGAAAAGAGGAACCATTACGTGCATGAAAGTAATTGTGAATTGTACCACTTGAAATTGTAATGGTGATTAATTATTTCAGTTCATTTTTATAGTTGCAGCAGTGGGTTTCTTGGAACAGAACTATTTCGGGAGACTGATTTTCACCTGTGAGAAAGCCATGTTTATGTTCTGTTTAGATTTTGTAGTGAATAGCATTGTAACAGAGATTCTAATGCTGCGAGTTCTAATATTACTTGTTACCAAATTGAGGTTGTTTTTGTAGACTTGCAGTGGCAATCCCACTTACAATTTTCGTTGCTAAAAAGTCTCAGCTTGGCAGAGCAATGAGTTTAGTATCACAAAGCGTATACTTTCTCTGTGGGGCAGCACAGGCTTGGATATTTTCTTGCAAAACAGACATGAGCTTGCCTGAAAGTGATGAATGCTGCTGGAAAAAGTTTGCGAGACAAACAATAATGTGCGTTGTATCCCTTCTTATTGTCTGGTAAGTTAACAAGACATCCTGTTTACAGCTGTTTGCTGCTTTTGTCTATAAAGCTGACAGCATTGCGTATCTGTGAATTTCCATGTTGTATTTTATATCATCTCATTTTTTTATAGGCTGTAGAAAGTATTGGTTCATATACATCAAAAATTCATTCTTAACTGACATTAAATACCATCTGTGTCAATATTGTAACTAATTTTCAGTGGGTGTAAATATGCAAAAATTTTGTTGCCTAGGCAGTCTGACTTGATAAGATTGTGTGATGCTATTTAAAATGGCCATATGAACACCACCTATACATTTGCAACATTAATATTATGTAAAAATGAGCATAGTTGGAACAGATCAAGTTGCGTAGGTAAAGGAGTATCCAAAAGTAGAAAGGAAAGTTAGAAAAATTTAAAATTAATTTAGTTTGTCATGTGAAAGGTTGCACTATGTCACAGTGGGGGTCTATCTGCTACCTAGTTTACGGCAACTGGGAAAGAGTCTAAAAACATGTATGTACAGCAACACTTCCCCTATTTTCCTATTTCCTGGAATCTACATATCAGAGACGCTTTCTGACCCTGGAGTCCAGGTAAGGTTGCATTCCTGTATTCACGTCTAATAATTTTGAATCTAACTAACTTGTAGGAATTTATTAAATAAAATAGGCATTGAATGAAGCAGAAATCAAATTTACATTCTTGTACCCCATAGTCAGATATATTATGTTTCCATTTGTTTTTTTTTTCCTTACAAGATAGTCTAAGTCTGATATTGGATACTAAATCTTAATTAGCAACATTTATATTTATTTTCTGTGAGATTATAACTAATCAAACATGCTAAATCAAACATGGTAATATATATAGTTCACTGAACCTGAAATAACTCAAAATGACACATGCATACTCTTATATTTGTTCTAGGAAATCAATACAGCAAGTAATAGTGTGTAGTCCTGATATAGATGGCTTTCTTCCTAGGTGTTTGTTATGAAAATTCATGCTTGATCTAGTAAAGTATTCACTGCCTGTCACCATCATAGACGTGATGTGGGACTGGGCATATACCACGTATCCGATCAGTATGGTAACCCCTAGTGAGAAACAGAGAGAGAGAAGAAAAAAAAAGGCTATTGGGAATTTCTATAAGCCTTCTTCTTTTTATTAAATATTTATTATTCCCCTTTAAAGTTACTTTGTTTAATATCTGAGCAGTTCAACCGATAACAGAGGAGCTTCATCTCCTATTCTACAGCAGAAAGTGGATTTGCCATAATTCAGTCCATTTAAATGTTGCTTATTGTTTTAGTGTAGCACACGGTATAAGGAAAGCTGCTTTTCTAGGATTAGATTTATTAACAACAACTTCAGTATGTGATTTGTCTTTCTCTCTGTCATTGCCTTTGTATAACCTAGCTTCTTGTCTGGTCAGTTGTGACAAGTATCTCCCATTCCTTGTTGGGTTTTTTGTTTGTTTGTTTGTTTTAAAATTGTACAATGTAAAAATAGCAGAAACAGTTTGGGGTGGACTAGATAATCTATTGAAGCCCCAAACACATTCAGATTTTGCCAAATACTTTCTCCTTAAGACTGAACTGAAACTGTTGTTCAAGGATCTCAATTTCATTATCCTTTAATCCCTGATTTAGAGCTTATATGGAGCTCCATAATGCCTCCATAATGTCACTGCCTGAGCAATGCTTAGTGCCTGACACTAGGTGTCACACTAAGAAAGTTATTGAACGCGCCACATTTACTGAGATGTAGAGTTCGCTTTTGCTTTTAAAAGGTGCAGAAAGTTTGTTTTTTACAAACACTGTGGAACCACAGTGGAATCGATCCACCACAATAGTTGCTGGGATAATAAAGTGGGAGAAGTAAGCTCACTGTGATCTTGAGACACAGCTTTGTAGTTATTGTCATCATTTTACCCTTTCTTTTAAATTGTACTGTTTAGTAATCAGCAATTATACAATTTGGTTTTTAAGTAACAGTGCTGATAAGACTCTTGCACTGATTACCAGTGCAAGCTAAGCCAATCTAATGGCTAGCAGCCACTGAAATGTGCAATCCTGCACCTCTCTTTTCCTTGCACTTTTCTCCCTCTTCCATGTGCCAGTGCTCATGCCTTTCTGAAAACCTGAGGTTAACTTCTTATGCTGAGGTTAAGAATTACTTCTAGGGTTACTGGCATAAAAATAACCCTAGAGGAGAGAAAAAATCCATTTTCTACCTCTTCAGTGCCAGTTTGCTGTGGGATGAGTTAAGCACAAGGGCAGGCAGAATGGACAAATATGGAAAGCAGAAGGAGCAGGACCTCCCGTAGCAGCACCAAGAAGCCATTTGGTCAGCCTAGCTAACATCAAATCTTAAGTCCTGAGGCTTGAGTGAGGCAAAGTACCTTCTCAGTCTGTGTTTGAAGCTTGTGACTTTTGTTTTTAAAAAACAGCTTGTATGCTTGAAAGCTTGCGAGGTTTTTTTTTTCCAGCTAAGCTATCTGCTAGCTTTAGGAAAGCTACTTTTTTCTTCTGTAAGCCTTGCAGTCCCATTTGCTTTCTTTATATCTTATGATGTAGGAGAGGTTGAGAGACAAAAAACTGTTGCAATAGCCTTTGTTCCTATTAGTATTTTATTAAAACCTTTTATAAATTCTATAAGGAGATCTGAAAGCAGTTCCATTTAAGAGCTTAGTTGGAATTATTCATGATTTAAAGACTGGATAGCGTCTTACCAGAATCTAGCCTGTGTTCTTGTTTTAAGTAGAAGGAAGGTAATTTTGCTGAAGCCCTGAAATTAATAGAGTGCCAGTTGGGTAGCCTGAAAGTGAGTACAGTTTGCTCCCACTTTTTTAATGCATATGACCAGAGCACAGCTGCCTTTTCCACATACTTGTATGCATATAGTGAAACAATTCCCTCTAGCCATGTTCAGGTTCCTCAGTTTCTTGGTCAGTTTCAGATGCTGTATGAAGGCCTTAATCTTTAGCTGAAATCTTTAGATGAAGCTTCGCTCATTTTTCTAGATGAAATTTTAATTGGAATCCCCCTGTGGTACGAAGACTGTGGTAGCCAGAGATAAAATCTCCATCCTCCTCCCTCCACAGAGTGCCTGGGAGTATGAGGTTGACAGGTAATGGAGGTAACTGCAGAGGATGGCTGTGATTTCAGATGTGTGGAACTGCCCTCCAGAGCTGCCTCTTTCAGCTCTGCAGGGAATCCAAACCTGCTAAGCTGGGAGGTTGAAGATAAGAGTGCCTGATGTGAAGTGGAATGTATCTGACTAAAGCATTTGTGTTCACTGTGATCTGGCCTTGGGCAGATCATGCAAACTCAAAGGTAGGCCAAGTTTTTTGGAAGTGCTTGAGAAAGTTTCCTCTTCAAATGACTGATGCCACATAGCAAACTGAACAATAATATTCTGCTGAAATTACCAGCAAAGAAAAGAAATCATGCAGGCAAGAAAAACAAAACCAACAACACAGAAAAGCAAGCCACACGCTTAACAAAGCTCGTCCTCTTCTGCTATTGCAGATGAGTAAATGGGGGCATCTGAGGTGTTTCCAAGTTGACAATATCAGTTCAGTTATGTTACGACACAAACATAACAAAACAGTGTGCCATCACCTCTAAAGTGTAGGCTCTTCTCCCATAGCCCCTTTTATTTCTGTGCTTTTTGAAATCACAGATAATCATTTTCATTTCCAACACGGCGTGTAGTTCTGCGGCATTTGTGCGTGTGTGTGTGTAACAGTGCCGTGTTGCTTCAGTTGCAGTATTCTGTTTTCACCTGGTTCTGTTGTTTTAGCTAAAGGTATGTGCCATGCAGCTTAGTTCAGCAAAACCACTCGTAGCTGACCTGATGTATTTTCTTGTCATTCTAGTGCATGTAAACAGCCTTGAAAATGCTTTCTGCTATACGGCTGTGAATACTCTTGGGGATATAAGCTTGTCTGCAAAACCATGAGAGCCAAATTAAAGAATGTTTAAAAAAATAATAACAAACAATTTTATATGCAAAAAATAAAAAGAGAATTAATCTGAAAATCCATAAATTTTTCACAAACACTTGACATTTTTGCTTGATATTCGTAGTTAAATTTTTGTATAATTACAGGATGGTAATATTTAGTTATCGAGTCAAAATCTCTAAGCAATTTATATCAAAGGAAAGAATGGAATTCTTGTGCTGATTTTAAAAACTTGTGGGCAGTAGAAATGGAGAGGAATATGACACCAACTACCCTTTACTTAAATTTAACAGCATGATTAATAGTTATTTAAGTGAGTCCTGGGAATCTGATGAGTAAGGAAGTTATTTGAGAATGTATTCATGCTAATATTTTCATTGAACCAATTAAAATGTGCAGGAGATTGGGATTAGACAGAGTAGTACTTCACTCTCCAGTATCTGCATCAGAGCAGATTTTACGAAAGGCGAGAAGTTATCCGGCAGTGACTTACACTGCTATGGCAGATAACCCAGTGCGTCCTTTGCAGTTGTAAGACATGAGATAAAATAGACAAAGGCCATATTTTCTTTAGACAGGTAAGAGCATTTACGTGCTTTTTCTCTCTGTTTCAGTGTAAAACATCAGGACTTGATGTAGTTTATTCTCTCATATAAAAAATGACTTGTTTCTGGCACTCTGTTCCTAAGGGAACATCTGTTCTTTTCTTTGTGTTTTCCTGCAGATGCTCCAATTTTCTTGTATGCCATCTTTCAGTAGTGCTACTTCCCATGTGGTTTCTGTAGCATATTTATTACTGAACTCGTTGAGCATCTGATGTCCAACCCATATGAAAATCACAGAATCATAAATTTAAGCTTTCCTTCTTCTTACTCCATTCAAAATAGTTTTGCCGCATCTTTCTTTAATGAGATTTTCAAGAAGCATATTTGTATGACTGTATATACACATACACATATACACATATACATATATATGTATACATGTATATTTGTATAGGATATAAAATAGAGCATCTGTATTAATGGCTCTTCTGGAATTATTTATGTACTTATAGTTCCATTTGAGGTAGAGAGGCAAAGAAGTACTGAACTGTCATTAATACTTTTCCTAGACAGATAATTAAAGTACTTAGTGTTGCCGTACTGCTGGAAATGATCAACTTCGAAAGTGATGCAGTGAGCGTGCACTATGCAAGAAACAATAAAGCAAGGTCACTGAAGCCATGTCATTTTGTGTTGGAATAAAACAGGAGCGCTTGCCTGCTTGGTTGTTTACTTTCTGTGGGCTGGCTGATATGCAGAAGCTCCCAGCTGAGGAAGATGTCTTAGCTGCCTCACTTGTGATGAGATGAGTATTTCATGAGCATGCTTACTTAGGGATATATCCAGAAACAGAACAGGTGAACAATCTGAGGATAGCATCTTCTAAGGGCAGTGTTTTTCATCTACATTTATCTTCTGAAAACAATGCCAAAACCCATGGCATTATGAGGGCTATCAATTTCTCTTGAAAGTATTTATAATAGAATATTTAGCATTTTGAAAAGTAGAGGACTAACTTAAACTTATTTGTGCCACTGAAACAAGTTTTAAAACATTTTTGATCTAGTGTTGTTTGTATTATAATTTAGCTTTATCGTTTCTAGTCAGCTAACGTACTGGATATAGCAGAACAAGTGAATTATTGACCTAGAAAACAAGCAAGTGAGGTAGCTTTGATACTTACTCTGATTATGAGTTATTTTTGGTGATCATTCATGGTACATAAGGATGCTATGCCCTGTTAGGAATAAGTTTTCAAATCATATCATCTAAAGTACATTTTTGCTGTAGGTCATGGGATAACAGCAGTAAAAGAAAAAGCAGGAACTACCCTAGGAATTCATCATGCAAGTTCAGCATCTTCAGAAGCAGCAGAGCATCCTGCAGCTGAAACATCAGTAACACGTAAGTTCAAGTTCACTGAAATTTTTGACATTTTTGACACTGCCAAATTAGTCCAATTCACAAAATTTTAAGATTTTGATCACGGGATTCCATTTACTGTAATTTGTGACTTTTAGAGGTGAAAGTATGCTGTAGCTTGCTCCTTTTTTTTTTTTTCTTTAAATTTTGTTGTTGTTGTTTGTTAGAAGCAGAAGATTCTCCTGACCAAAGCTCTTCCGAGAATATTCCTTCTTCTCCTTCATCTGGATCTCGTGGGATGTTGTCAGCTATCACTAATGTAGTACAGAACACAGTGAGTCATTTTAGGGGGCCTCTCTTCTCTAGGGATTTTTCATCATTTTTAGTTCTGTGCAGGTCACATTTAATAGTGTTTGTTGGGTCGTAGGTCTTCGTAGAAACAGTTCTGTAATAAGCCTATTCAAAGTTTTTTCCACTGAACCTGAAATCATTAGCCAATGAAAATTCATTTTCAGCGTAGCTAAAAAATTGTGAGTGTGGAATAATGCTAGTAAAAATACACAAGAAAAACAACTGCATTTCTATAGACGTTTCCAGAGAAATCACATGTCAAAATTTTAGAAATCAGTTTGATAAGGCAGTCTCATCCTGTTCATGGTAGACTTATTTTTCTTGCCTAAAAGATGTTCCCAAAGTCTAGCTGCCACTTAAGAGAAAATAAAAGTGATATTCTTAAAATTTTCATTGTCAACAAGTGTTTTATTTTCTCTTGTGTGAGGCTTTTAATTAACTACAAATATTTGTGTAGTTTTTTTTTTTTTTCATTTTGAAAATGTAATCAGAACAGTAACATAATTGTATGAGCACAGAAATCCTATTGTTAGCTAAAGCAGAAAAAATCTAGGGAGCTGAATGTTCTAAGATGGTGTCAGCAAAAGTAATACTCTTTACAGTTCCTGTTAGCATAAAGTGGAAAGGAAATAACCACATTTCATTCTTTTATACAGGGGAAAAGTGTATTATCTGGAGGCTTAGATGCTTTGGAATTTATTGGGAAGACAACCATGAATGTCCTTGCAGAAAACGATCCTGGATTTAAGAGAACAAAAACACTGATGGCAAGAACAGTTTCTCTGTCTCAGGTTGGATTTATTTTAATACAACGTTGTCACTGCAGTTTCACATTCATTTTCCAGAATTTCACATGCCTCAGGGAGAGGCTTTATTTATTGCAGTAGATATTGGCTAGGCTTATGAAAATAAATATTATGCTTTGTATTTGCTCTAGCTTCTTTTTCTTCACAGATATTACAAAAGGTGATGTAAAATCATCCTTTCTGCATAATTATATTCAGAATAGTTGATTTTGATGAGATAATATATGTGGCAATAAACCATCACGCTCCAGAGAGACAATCAAATTGTTTCTGTAACAGCTGTAGGTAGATATCTTCCAGCATAAACATCACTATACTACTTTTCTTGAAAATGAGTAAAAATGGAATATGATGTATGGTTCACTAGGAATCAAAGCTGCAAATAGTTACATCTTATGTCCAAGTAAACTAAAGATACCCTTAGAGAGAAGTCATATCATGATTTGGATCTTTAAAGATTCAGAGACATGGTAATAGAACAGCAGTACATGCACTGCCAGTACAAAATCATTTTAGCTCTCCTGAGGGGAAGAAAGATGCAGAAATCAATAGACATGGAAAAGAAACTTCGATTTTACCAAGTTTACTCCCTTCTGGAAAGTAGTAAGCGATTCTTCTTTTAATGAGATGTTTCACCTTTAGTATTGGTCATTTTAAGTTGAAACAGACTGTTACTGTCATAGCAGGCCAAAAACAAGTAACTCTTGTAGAGAACATGAATGCAGTTATACAGATGACATGTATCTGTTGCAGCAGCACTCTGTTTTGAAGTTAGCACCAATAAAGTGGAAACACTTGTAGGCATAACACACTACAGTCTCGATATCGCAGCTGAAGTCTGTGTTGTGGTGTGGTTCTGGATGTGTAAGTCTAATTAAGTACTTCTAGCCATTGTACTCAAGCTTAAGTTTGTAGGGTGTCTTTTATGGAAGGCATCCCAAAGCACTTCACACTGTAATAGTATTAGATCTGCAGTAATGAAAGTGGTTCCTATGAAGACTGAAAATGTTGATCTATCTGGGAAAAGCTATCTAGATTGTAGCATTCACGTATTTAAACGCAAGGCAGTTTATACAGGCATATTTGATACCACATATGAAATGCTGGCTGTATGTAAAGCAATGAGATTTTGTTGTTGACTTCACTGAGGCATGGATTTGACTTCTTTCTTTAATTTCAATGTTCCAAATATTTTTAAACACTTGAAAATGAAAGAGACAAGTAGGATCATCAAATAAATCAAATATGAGGAATGACTAAAATAAGCCTGATACTGTCTGTGTAGGACAAATCTTCCAGAAGCAACAAAATTTGACCTTATAATTTGACCTTGAGTTCCAGTGCCCTTGCCATGCCTGATACTTTGTAATTTGTTACTCTGTCTACCTGTATTGCCTAAGTTGGTCTTGGCATTAAACTGGCCTATAAGCAGTCTGAGCTATTCTGCTGACTATACACGCAGCCGAAGAAAGTTAGGCACATAGGCTTAAAGTGAGCCTTTGAGAATACTTTCCTAAATAATATGCATGAATCCACTCACAAAATCTGATATAGAAAGTGGTACAAATTGATTGTCATGGTTTTCATAACATGGTGCTTCATTTTAGGTGATTTGTACGTAAAATGTTTGTACACTCCATGATTAACTTTTTGATAGTGGAGACTGAAAAATCTATCATCATAAGTCTTTTATCATAAAAATTTTGAATGATGCAACAGTGTAAGTGGTGTGAATTTACCTGTATTGAGAGGCTTATCGGTGATTTAAGATGCATTTGAGCTGTACTTAAGGACTTTACAGTGGCAAATTCATACAAGAGACCATACTTTCCTTGAAAGTCTGCTTTATGAGAAAACCACTCCAAAATATCTCCAAGTATATGTAGTATAGTTCTGCCCCATCCTTGGAAAATACATGCATAATTAGATCTCTATTGTCAGTCTTGCTGTCACATAAAACTGATTTTAATATCTAGTAAAAATATTTTATGTACATAAGAAATATTTTTGTAGATACATTTTTTATGCAGGCAGGTAGGTAGGTGCTGAAAATAATATTCTTTCCATTTTGTGGTCTGTGGTATGGATTGCAGGAGTCTTTAAGGCTGTGTATGAAATAATCCTTTTTAGTTTTCTTCCATTATAATTGGTAGCGACATTTATGAGATGGTATTCATAGCCGCGATTGCTTTTGAAAACATAAAGAAGATTATTTGTTTGCTCATTGTTAAAAAAAAAAAAAAAAAAGATGGTTAGCAATTACTATTGGGAAAAACATACTTAGAATGCTACATAAATATTTTACTAGACTTTTTATAAAAAAAAGTTGGGTATTTCAGCTCTAAAATTTCAGCTCTGCAGGTGTGATATACTCCCAAATTTTATTTCTACTTTCTAAACAAGCAGAAGCAGAAAGTAATAAAATCTGTCATAGCTACAGCACCACCAATAAAACAACAGGAATGATGTATATTTTTGCAGCTGCTGCGAGAAGCTAAAGAAAAAGAGAAACAGAGACGGGCCCAGCAAGTTACAGTTGAAAGAACAGCACATTATGGACTGCTTTTTGATGAGTTCCAGGGTTTGTCTCATCTTGAAGCTCTAGAAATCTTGTCAAATGAAAGTGAAAACCAGGTACAGTATGCAGACTGGATAAATCACAATTGCTGGTGCAAAACTGTTCTTTACTTTCATTTTGCTGTGCAGTTGCATGTGAAATGAACAGTAAGTTTTCCATCAGCTTCAGAGAAAGCTGGTTTGGTCTCAGGGGCTGGCCAGTTTGTGGCTTCAGGAAATTCATTTCAATACACCTAGATTTTAACTCAAAGATTTGCTCAAAAGAAACAACTTCATAACTGAAAATTATTTCTGTTGAGATCATATAGTGGATATCTTTCATCTTGTGACACTATGCGGGCAGATGTCTTTCCAGAATTTCAAGGAGGTTCAAGTCTTCTGTTTTTGTATCAGGCATTGATACTTACATTCAGGAATTCCAGACATACTGCAGCTGGAGGCTAGTGAATTAAAATGAATTCCAGATTAGTTATTCAGTTCTTAAGTCTTCTTTTTGTTTCAGTTTCTAAACTTACATAGGACTACCTCAAGACTAATTCCATTACTAGGAGCATACAAATGCTGCATGTCTCTCCAAAAAACATGCTAAAGTTACTGATGCCTATCTGATACATGTATTTTTTTTTTTTAATTTCAGTTGTCAAATTATTGGTACTGCTACTAGACCAGTAGATCACTGACAGTAGATGAATAGAACTGCTGTATATTCCCATCAGTGGAATTTTGTACTGAAACATTTTTCTGAATATATTTCTTTTCTTTTGTTTTATTTTTGTAGTCAGCACTCCTTACTTTCTAGGTGATTTTTAATAAAAAATAACCAAGTTTTTCTTAAATGTTTTATTTGCTCTCACAGATAATAGAAGCTCATTTTAATAGAAGCTAGGTACCTACTGTCCACATTTTTTGTTTTCCCCTATTATGTCTAAGCAATATTATAAATTCAAAGCCCAAATGTAAGGTTCAAGAGCCTACTTTTAAAAATGAACAAAAACAAAAAACATCTTACAAAACAGGAAAGAAATATATAGTAAACAAGTTCAGGCTAATTGTGTCTGTCAACACTCTTTTTTTTTTACTGTGAAATACTGCAGTGTAAGACTTGCACAAGTTGTAACCATGAGGTTTCTGATGCGCTGCATGTTATGTCCTAGATAACTCCTAGATAACTTGTTCATAGTTCTGCTTTTTCAGCTATTTGGAAGAAGATAAAAGCACATAAGACTGAATGCAGCTGTCTGGGTCAACAAGTCCAGTTGCCTGATATGGGGGTTGGCACTTGATGATCCTTGAGGTCCCTTCCAACCCAAGCCATTCTATGGTTCTATTGTATATACATAAGGCTCACATATCCAGAAGGCTCACGGAACATATTCCAAGTGCACCACACACACCACACCACACCACACATGTCCAAAGTACCTATAATATTGAGACCCATACTAGCAGTCCAAAAGCCACACTCTGATGGATCACAGGAGGAATGCAAGGGAGACTGAAGGCATTGTTAATGTACTAGGTCCTTTAAATAGCAGGGATTTAAATATTATTTTTAAGCTTTCATTTTAAAATTTTGCAGTTAATCATATGAAATGAGCAATGCTATAGAGAGGGACCAAAGAAACCAACCACCCTAGGTAGTCCTTCACAGCTTGAGTTGGATCTCCCAACATTATCCTGTGTTTACTCCGAGCATATGAAATGAATATAGCAAGGTGGAACACAAGAGAAGCATTTTGTGACTCACCAGTCACCGGTAGAGAGTGGCATCATGGGATTAACACATTACTGTAGTGCAAACAGTGATTAAAATAATCTGTTTCCATCTCTCTTGTGTATGCTGCCCTACTACCTATGCAGGGATTTGCAGATATCTGAGATGCCCATGGAATCTTGAATGGTCTCTCAATACATTCTTCAGAACAGGTACATCAGTACACTGTCAATAAATTTTGGTGGGACTCTAAGGGAAGGAAAAGAGGTGGTTTTTTTCCAGCTCTTCCCATGATTGCTCTAAGTATGAATTGTGTCTGTGCTCTTCTTGCCAACTGTATTCACCCAAACAATCCCAAATGTATTACAGTTTGCAATTAAACCACAGATTTATAATTCAGAGTATAATACAATTCAGAATATTGTTCTGGTTGAAGGTAGAGCCCTGATGATCTTGCAAGGCTGGTGTAATTTTTGTGACACTCATCAAATTTTTTTGATGAGAACTAAAGACATATCTACATAAGTTGGAAGGTCAGAGATATTTGAGTTTAGTGGAAGTTTCCACTTCTTAGCTGTTTTGGCATCAGACTCAAAATTATCAATTTAAGAAAGGCCCTGTTTCATGTAGGAATGCTCACCCTTTCTTTTACAGATTCAGTCATATTTGGAAACACTTGGTGGAGAGCAGCTGGAGACTGTGAAAAATGATTTAATTGCTATAAAAGAGATTTTTGTTCCAAAGGAATCAGACGATGAAGTGGTACAGGCACAGAAAGGTAATTAGAAATGCAGTGAATTGACCATGTGAACAATTGTTACTTCTGTATATAGTCATTTTAAAAATTGCAATCCAAACTGTAATGTCTGTTATCTCAATATTCCTCATGACAAAGTCACTGAAATGAATACTCTTGAAGTTCTGGAAGTTGGAAGAACACTTAATTTTGAATTTATGTTGTAATTGAAGTGTGAGGTAAAGAAAATACAAGGTAAGAATGTATTACACTATTTTGCTATGTCATTGAAAACAGAAATAAAAAGGGAAAATAGCCTTCTGACTGCAGCTTTCTTACAGTCTGTTTCTAAAATTATTTAATCTGAAAGTTTAGGATTGTTTAGCAATGCTTTTCCATTTAGCAGTTTCATCCTGACTTTGCACCCTTGCTTGCTAAGTGGAGAAAGGATTGGAATGTAGTTAAGGGGACCTAGAAAAACCTGAACTTTTTGAAAGAAAAGCACTTTGAAACATAGTGTGGCAAGGGTACCTTCTAAGTATTGCTTGGCAAGATGTGGCATGTAGAGCACTAGAAATAAGTTAAAACAGCAGGAGCATACCTTAACTATAACAGTGCACAACATTGAACCAGCTGGGACTAACATGGTAATCCATAGATCAGGTCACAAAATCAGTGGTAAAATATGTGGATCCTCTGGCTAGTGGCAATATATGTGTCTTAAACAGGTTGGGACTTTTGGCATTCCCCAGAATAGGCTGGGATCAGGAAAAGTTACTATAATTTATATCTCCAGGCCTGTGACATCCATACCAAATCTCTTCTAGCAAATAAAAAGAACCCCCTTGACTGAAGACTAACTCATGCCATTAAACACCATATTCAGAACCTTACTTTAAAAGATATTTCTTCGCATCCTTTTGATGTTTTCCCCACAAACCCATATTCTGCAAGATGTCGAGGTGTCATTTCTCTGCTCTTCAGATAGAGAAATTGCATCCACATCCACATATTCCAACTGGAAGGTCCTTTCCAGTCAGACTGCATTCCTTCTAGCAGTGCTTACGCAGTACGCGTGGTGTCTCTCACAGGTAGACTATTGCTTCTCAGGGGAGCAGCAAGTGTTCAGTGTGAAGTCTTAGTATGGCAGAGCTTTGTGCTGTTTTAGAGTGAGGATTCATGGCATGTGTGTTGTGCCTTAATTTATGTGAGAAACAGCTCCTTGCTGTGAAACCAGTCCCCATGAAAAGCTCTGTTTCTTGCACGAAGTGATGTTTACTCTGGTGGTTAGACGTTCTGGTTTTTTTTTGGTGAAATGCATCTGCTGAACGCTCTGCTTGAAACATTAACTCTTAAATATGCTGGAACCAAGAACAAAATCAGAGAGCACTGCAGGTTTTCCCCTGTACAAGTGTCAGTCAGCAGTGAAACATCTCCTCTCTGTGAGAGCAGAAATGCCAACAGCACCCCGTCCACAACCTTGTAGTGAAATGGGTGTTAGTTCAGGCTGCAGTTCACAATGACGCGTGTCCTTCCGTGCAGTCAGACTCTGGATTTAATAGTACTTGAATACAGATAAAATGCATGTATATATGTCTGTATATGCATCTATATACATCTACAGATAAATTGCATCTATTACTGTTAGGTTGGATAAATTTTAGTTCCACTGGAGGACGCCGAAAAATAAAACAGTTAATCACCCTTCAGCATGGCAGTCTGCTAGGATGGAGCTGACGGAAGGTGGTCACTCTCCTGACTGGGCATTGTGGCATTTCTTCAGCCTCATCTCTAGCCCAGAGTGCATGCAACACTGCAGAGAGAGAGCTCTGAACTCTGTGCAGTGCTTTGACATGACCCTCGAGGCAGTGTCCCAGTCTGGGTCCTAGTCACAAAAATGTGTTATCTTCATTAAAATCTGTCAGAGGGAGTGAAGGCTTCTTAGGAGCTTCATAAAACTTCCTGAGTCAGGGAAAACAGACCTTTTATTGAGTTGTGAGTGCATAGGATCTGCAGGGTTTTTATTAAGAACAGCAGATGCTTAAAACCTTGTAAAAACGTGAAGGCTTCCATGAATAGATCCTTACAGGACAGCTGACCGCCCTTTTCAGATAAAAACAATATCTACTGCCTTTACATGTAACACTGTGTGGAATTTGCATGTCGGTTTCCCCAAAGCATACTATTGTTAAACTGTTTCATATTCCACTCGGACTTCGGTTTGCCAATCTTTACATAATTCAGATTATGTTCCAGCAGTTCTCCATTGGCTACACTTAGTGTTCTTGTCACATTTAACAACTAAGTTTAGCTCTTAGGGGTGAACCAATATGTATCCCCCTCTGGAAGCACATTTGATCTTTAAATTTATGCTAAGCAAATGGTCTGTGTTTAATGTTAGGAGAAATTTTAAACATCATTTGGCATCCAGCATTGATAAAAGTACAGTTTAACAATGGGTTGGCTGGTCAGGGTTAAATGCAGCTCATGTCTTGCTCTAAAGGGGAGGCTTCATTCTAGTTTGTGCTAAGCAAGGTGCTGTTAAGCACATGAATAGGTTTTACGCTTACAAAATCAAGCCTGCAAGCCATATGTTCATTTAATGGCATATTTTTATTAAAGAATTATGTAATTTCACTTAAAGTTAGTCATCTAGTAAGAGGCAGCAGGCTATGTTAAAGCTTGGGAAAGAATTTTGAATTTTGATCCTGCTTGCCAGCTAGTTTATAGCAGTGATAAACGTACCTTCCATAGGATTTTCCATGCTTCCATGCTTGATAAAACTTGTGGGTTTTTCTCCTTTATATGATGAAGCCATCCCCCTGCAGAAGCCAGAGATTCTTTGTTGGTGTCTGAAGATGTTAAAACTTACCTACCCACTGAGCAATATTTAAAAACAAGTTAATTACCACTTATTGACTAATTTTTTTGCCAGTTTCCTGTAATCAAGGCCATGTTACTTATGCGGTGTCATTTACCAGTGCTATATATGTATATGTATACATATATATATATAATAGGCTGAAAGTCAGTGTCTTGTACTAGAGTATTTCAAGAAGAGTGGCTGTTTGTTTTATGTAAGCTCTTCAGATATCATTCAGAGTTGTTAGTGCTGCTTTCAGTTTTTAAGTTAGATGCTTTCAGTCCTACACAAGGAGAAATCACCGCACTGATCCTTGGAGGGCTGCTTTAGGAAAGGAGTGGGGCTGGACTTTGTTCTTGACAGCTTTGAAACTGGAGTTGGAGGTTTATTGTCTCTTTGCTTGGCTCAGTGAGAGGTGGAAAATCAACAACAGGAAAAGAGAGGAAAGGGATATTTTCTGATACCAGTTGGAGAAAGCCAAATGCATACCCTTCTTTTTCTGATGCTTTCCTTGTACACTGTGATTGTGCAACCCTTTCATGTAATTTTCACTGCAGCTTCTTTTCCTTTTCAGCTCTTTATGAAATAATGAGAGAAGTAGCTTTGCCTACATTTTGAAAGCCATTAACAGCAAAGATTTCATGTGCAAGCATGTGAGGTTAAGCGATAAATTATTGAGATGAATATGCCAGTTATCAACAATTTTGCTAACTCTGCAGTGATCTGGTGAACTGTCTATCTGTTTTCAGTGTGCTGCAGTTTATAGAACAATTCAGCATTGTCTTAAGAACAAGTGAATTCAGTGTGTCCAGGACACAAACAAAAAAAAGGACAAAGTAAGACATGAAATTCATTTTTGAAGTAGCTGGACTTTTATCATGCTCAGTAAGGGGACTTGATTTTTTTAAAGTTATTAAGCTAAAAAAATGGATTTTGCATATTCTATTAGGAGATGTTAATGAAGATTCCAAACTCAGTCAGCGTAGCTTAACCGGAGAACCAAATTTACCAACTTTTAGGAGCCTGGAGCATGCTAGGATATGGCAACTGCCAGCGGTCAAAGGGATATATATAACAAAAGCAAAGTTCAAATACCAGTGGTATTTACCTTTACCTTGTGCAATAATGATGCAAGCGTAAAACTCATTACTGAAAAAAATTCTTCGTTTAATAAAGCTCAATCTTAAAATCCAAAGAAAACATATTTCCTAGTTGTGGTTTGCAGACAGAACAATAGAGAACATATTTTCCAGTCTTTCGTCTGAGACTGTGTCAGTATCTGGCCCTGACGCAGTTTTTATTCCTTGGATTCAGAGAAGAGGTTGGTGTCTCTTCTTTGTTATTTAATGGGTTGTGTATTTTCATCAGGTAACTAGGAAGCATGCAACTTCTCTGCTTACCTGCCTTAGTGAAATATGCTAGTATTTAAAATGAGGTGGAAGGAACAGTCAGTGTCAAGCTAGGATGCTTAGTCTCTATTGCTTTCTCTCTTCTTTGAGCATCCATCTTCCCCTTCCTTATATCATTGTCACTGGTCTTCAAGTTCTAGAGTGTTTGCAGAAGCTATTTGGATGTATTAGATTGTGTGAAATATTAATAATAACAAAAAATGTCTTTCTCTTGCAGCAGATATGGGAGAAGAGTTTGTCAGCATGCTCACAGAGCTGCTATTTGAATTACATGTGGCTGCAACTCCTGACAAACTGAACAAGGTTCGTGCTTGTCAGCAAGCTGCCCTCTGTTCCTTGGGCAAAGAGGAAGAGGGAGCTCTTTGTTCTGGTCTGACACAGAGCTGCAGACAGCTCAGATCAGACAGTTCAGAAGACGAAGTATGGGATGGTGGGACTAAAAGTATAAATACTTCCACAGAAGAGCTGAGATTAGTGAGGAATACAGTTGAAATGCCCAACTAGCACAGTAGGCCATGTCAGAAAGTCTTGAAGCAGGGATGTCTCAGCAGAACAGAGATCTGGAGACTTGGTCTTAGGTATGAAGAACAGTGGCAAATTTCAGGAGCATGTTTCTGAGGGACTTCTCCAGTCCTTCTCAGGTAGAAAGGAGGTCTTTCTCTATCTCATCAAGCTTTAATCATCTCAAAATTAGATGGCTAGAAACTAATTACATTAGTAGTCACATTTTTTCTACCAAGCACCCTTAAAGGTGATTCACCTCCTGATCTTAGGCTCAGATGCATGTTTTTCTCTCTTGCTGCATAGATAGCTTACTGATAACTAGTTTAGGCTTATATTATTACATGTTTTAATTCAACTTTACATTAAAAAAGAGAAATAATAAATTTCTTACTAACTATAAAATTTGTCTCAGAAGCTTGGATACAACATTAAGGTTTTTCCACTTTAATCTACCTTCAAGCGTGGGAAGGTAGCAGAAAATACAGCAATTTTCTAATTATTTTTCTTTTAAGAATTTGGGACAACTCTCTTACCTCTCCAGTATTTTTACCTTTCTTAATACCAACCTCTTCTTAATTTGAGAAAGTTATTTCCATGTAGATTCCTTTGAACAGTGCCTCATTAAGCTGAAATATTAGTCACTTTGAAATATTTGTAGCTATTAACACTAATTCTTTGTGTTGGCTAAGAACATCATACCTGTACAGAATTTATCCCTGGCTGATCCATCTTTATGCAGTCGGAAATACTTCTACCTACAGTTTCTTGAAAACACACTTAACTAAATGCCACCCAAGAGACTTGATGTGTTTAAAACTTCTGAATGAAAATAATAATTACATGCACTGTTAATTAATATTTAGGAATGTTATTTGATATTCCCTATTTTAACTGTACTTTGGGGTTGGGTTTTTTGTTTGGCAGGCTAGGAAAAAAGCTCATGAGTGGCTGGAAGAAGCCAGTTTATCCACCTCAGTAGACATAGAAGAGAAGCTAAAAGAGAAGCCTGGAGAACCTGATGAAGAAAAGACTGAAAATGGAAAAGACAAAATTGACAGTGATAAACCAGAAGTAAATAAAAGCAAAACCGTGGAGGTAAAATACCTTTGGAGGATAAGTTTAATTAAGCAAATTCTCATTGTTTCTTAGATAAGATTACTTCTTTATCTTATGTATTGGTATTATATGTTATTCTTATTTGTTAAACTCACTGAATTATTGAGAAGAATTAACATATAACTGCTCAATGCAGACCCAATAGGAAATTAACTTACAGAAATATTTTTACTGTAAGTCTTTTCCCATGAGTAAATATCAAAGTACCAAATCCTCTGCTCATCATATTTTCTTCCTGTCTACATTTCTGTGTGTATGCATGGAGATAAACAACATACAGTGAGCTGAGAAATTCTATGGCGTAAATCTGAAGAACAGGGAAGGTCAAATATCAGCATTCCTTAGGATCTCTTTCTCCCAGTCACAGTACTTGGCAAAAATTCTCCAGCTTTATTTAATCTAATGAATAGCTCTAATCACAAACAGACCGAATGTATAATATTTAGGCAATTCATAAGTGTTAATTCTCTTTATACACTGAAGGGTAAATGTATTTTGTTCATTTAGACAACACCTCTTGTGGATGTGGTTGATTGTAATTGAATATTTTATGCAAAGTTACAGCAATTTTAGATGTGGTTAGGATCTTTGTCAAGATGTTTTAACTAATTGTAATAAAGGAATTGTCTGCCATATTTCCTTACAGAAAAAAAAAATCCAAAGAAGGAAATGGAGTTACACTGTATGTGTTACAGATATTTCCAGCTGGCACCAGCTTGTGAAAGTTGTGATGCCAGAGTGCTAGGTAGATTTTTTTATTATTGCTGATAAAAAGCACTTTTTTATTGGGAATTTTATCAACTTCTAAACTGGAAATTCATCTGATGAATGACTCAATACTTTGGGCTCCATATGAAAGCAATTATGACTTATTCTACAGTAAATGGATCTTTGTATTTGTTAGGAAAGACTTAAAAGCACTGTTTTAGAAAATCTAGGAGCCTGACAAGTTTGCCATCCAAATTAATGAGAGTTTTGTTCTTACTAGTTTTTCTTGATCACCATATGGCTTGTATTTTATAATCTGTGAGTATTTCATTTTTCAGTACCATTTGTGAGGATGACTTTATGGTGTATTTATGGTGGCATCTCTATCTGGGGAGGAGAAGTATTGTATGTTTAAAATTATCATATATATATATGTGTATGTATATTTATCAGTGCTGCCATTATTGCTGATATTGTTCCCTATTCTTAATTTAATTTAAGGAAATCTACATGCTGTCCATTGAAAGTCTGGCTGAGGTAACTGCTCGTTGTATAGAACAGCTTCATAAAGTAGCAGAATTAATTCTGCATGGGCAGGAAGTAGAAAAAACAGCTCAAGACCAAGCAAAAGTACTGACAAAGTGAGTGTTACGTATTTCACATACGATCATTTGACATTTGTTTGAAACTCATTAAGTTCTGTTGAGCTTTTGACATTTGAAGGTGCAATAAGTTCACGAATCAATAAACAACACTGGCTTTAGGGGTCTTGGCACTATATTTCCTCAGGTAGTCCTCAGTAACTTTGTAGTAATACACAACAGAACATACATAAATTTAAGAAGCCAGTTTATCCAGGGGGAGTCAGAATTAGGATTTAAAGCTCTCTGTAGTGATAGATTCTACTGATTTCAGTGAGTTTTGCTTGCCTCATAAGGATTTCACCCCAAGATGTTGTAAGCACTTGAGTACTAAGCAAAATATGTCAGCAAGTGTTTGTCTTTAGGGCTAGCAGCCCTAGCAAAGTCCAAAGAAACACTTAAGTCCGAAATAAAGTACTTGAACGAGTGCTTCACAGAATTAGAGCAAAGGTATGGTACACTTCACAGGATGAGGTTTGATGTTATGTACTTGTGAATATTTAGCAAAACAGTTAAAGATCTAGAATTAGAACTAGGTCTCCTTTTCCTCTTGTACTTTAACCGCAAGTATACTTCCTCTTTCAGTTTTTTTAGTGCTTAGATAAGAATCTTCTCACTAGTGCCTGCAGTAGTCATAGGGTTCTTATCTCCTACCAGGAAAATGCTGTAATTTTGTATTTGTCTCTCCTTTCTTAAAACAGTTTAACAAGTGCTATGTGCAATGAAGTTTCATCTTTATCAAAGAAGTTTTGCGATTCTTTAACAGCAGCTGGGGTAAGATAACAACTTTTTCTTTACCATTGGAGCTTTTATTAACATAGTTCACTTCTTAAAATAGAAAGTATTACCAGTAAAAAGAAGGCACTTCTTTCCTCAGATCAAGAGCACAAAGTGTTTTCCTAGCAGATTTCTAGTTTATAAGCCTTGATAGACTGCAGCATGTCCTCTGCCTTCTAAAATCTCTTTCTAGACACCATTCTCCCATTTTCCCATAAGAGAAAGTAATCTCATAATCTCATAAGAGATTAGAAAAATCTCTTTGGACTTCCATCTTAAAGAACGATGTCTTGTATCCCAGGACAGGCCATTTGGGAACACCCAGTGATCTGTGGCCATCTTTATAGAAGTGTAGTTTCTTTCCTTTTCCCAACCCTGTTGCCTTTGCTTTGCTCTCACTGACAAAGGGAACGCAGTTATGAAGGCGAATGGGCAGATACTGGAGGGAGCAGTGGGGGCCTTTTACAGGCCTGTAGTGCATGCCTGGCCTTCCGAGGCATTTTAAACAGGACTGACGTCTGAGCAGGATCCAGAGGGAAACGTTTGCTGATGCTGAAATTGTTTGTAAATATCAGAGAAGAGTTCTGGCTCTCCTGGTTACTCCAGGAGAGGGTAAATGTACGTCAAAGGAGATTTCCACAATAGTCCCATGAGTTTTTCCAATACATCAGTGAAGAAGTTTTTTTTTCAGTTATTTGTTGAGAAGATAATACATTGGATTGCTTTTGTTCTGAATAATTTACATTCCTTCCCATTACCCTTGAAGAATCTGCTCATTTTGCAGTTTGGGATTGTGTTTTAGTATATTTTTGTGACACGCTTGCAATAAGTATATATACAAACAAAAATAAATTTCACATGAAATATCAAGCTGGGACAACTCAGAAAATTGGAAACTGAAGCTGTCATAAGCATCACACTAGGCTTTGTGCTTATCAGCTCTCTACTCAGATTTTAGGACCTGATTGATCTTGTGAATATTTGTATGGACGCAGGAAGAAATCAAGCACAAATACACTTCCCGCTGCCAGCATACTCTCTAGAAGAAAGCTTTGTTTGGGCTGTCTGGTGATGTTTAAGCACGCTGTCACATCCCTGCAAGCTTCCAGAGGATGATGTTATTCTATGATTTTATAGTGAAGCACGTGAACAGGTTACCGAGATTGGTGGTGGATGCCTCGTCCCTGGAGACATCTAAGGTCAGGCTGGGCGGGGCCCTGAGCACCCTGATGGAGCTGAAGGTATCCCTGTTCATTGCAGGGGAGTTGGACTAGATGACCTTTAAGGGTCCCTTCCAACTCAAACGATTCTATGTGGGCCTTCTACTGTTGTTTTTTCAAACATAGTGCTATCCTGATGAGCTGTATCTTCATAATTCAGATGTTAGTTGTAGTGCTGGCTGTGCCCAACGTCCATAATGTCACAATATTTCTAACAGGGAGCAGTAATGCAGAATTAAGAAATAGCAGCTTCTCTCGATATGCAATATGTCTTTCAAACTTGAACTTATTCATAGAATCATAGAATTGCTCAGGTTGGGAAAGACCTTCAAGATCATCAAGTCCAACCGCAACCTAACCATACTGCTCTAACAACCCACTGCTAAATCATGTCCCTGAGCACCACATCCAAACGGTTTTTAAACACATTCAGGGATGGTGACTCAACCACCTCCCTGGGGAGCCTGTTCCAGTGCTTAACAACCCTTTCTGTAAAGAGGTTTTTCCTGATATGCAACCTAAACCTCCCCTGGTGCAACTTGAGGCCATTTCCCCTTGTCCTGTCACCTGTCACCAGTGAGAAGAGACCAGCCCTGCTCTCACTGCAATCACCTTTCAGGTATTTGAAGAGAGCAATGAGGTCTCCCCTCAGCCCTCTCTTCCCCAGACTAAACAGCCCCAGTTCCTTTAGTCGCTCCTTGTAAGGCGTATTCTCCAAGCCCTTCACAAGCCTTGTTGCCCTTCTTTGCATCTTATTGATGCATGCAGTCAATAGTATTTGATACTGCTCGCTATCTGAAACAAAGTTTATTGACAATGAACTACACAGTACATCCTGTAATGGATTTCCTAATAACTGACAGTGAAATTGCTTTTCTTTTTCGTAACTGCCTTCCCTTTGTTCTGGTATGTCTGAGCTGAAATGAAGGTGTGTCATGTTTCTTTAAATCTGTAATATGAAAGCCACAAGGCTGTAAGGGGACATTCTTCAGTTAAATTAATGGGTATTGTATTCCCTTTGTTCTAAGGAAGTCTGCCATTTGGTATTAGAAGAAAGAAAATCTTCCCGGAGGTTACTGTCATTCTAAAAAATACAACGCAATACGTAGATTAGTGAGAAGGAAAAAAGGAAAGAACTTTTGTCATTATGAAAAGCAGAAGAGATGGTGACTCTTGGTTTTCTGGGGCTTTGATTCTGGAGCCTCTAGTGACTTCTCTGCTCTGTGTACCCATCCGCAATCCTGGCTGGTAGTTGGCAAAAATGCTGTGTGTGCTGAGCCAGTCACACACATTCACTGGCCTGCCTGTGTTGTCCAGCTCAACTGCACTGTCTCCAGGCTGAGCGTCTGCTTCACCTGTTTCTCCTTCTGAAGGGGAACTACTCCGGGCCTTTCACTTCCACCTGACCACAGATTTTCAGGAACCTTCTAAGAACTTCTTTATCCTTCCAACCTGTACTTCCCCTTGAAATCAGCCAGTGGCTAAAACACTTTGAGGGGATGAAAAGGGCACTGGCAGTCAGATGGGAAGACAATGTAATCACATAAATCTTATATCCGTAGGAAACCAAGCAATGTGAAACTCTGCATTACATGAGCTAATGTAAAAGTAAAATCCTGGTTCTGTCTCAGTTCATTGTACTCAGTGATAGAAATGCGTGGGGGCTACTGAGGTGTGTATGAAATGTAGGCACAGTTAAAGGGAATACTGTGATAAACAATCTGAATAAGAATCAAGGTGAAACGAGACCTTTCAAGAATACATAAAAGCACTGCTCAGATACCAATATATTTCTGTTAAATGTATTTATCGTCCTGGCATTTCATTCTATTTTCTGGTTTACAGAGCAGTATGAAGGCAGAGGTTCTGAACCCCATCATTGACAGTGTATTATTAGAGGTAAGCTGTCACCTTTCTCACATTAGGAATGCTCTAGTGAGACGATTTCAAAATGAAACAGTCACATTTATGTCTGAAGACAGAATATAAGTAGAATACAGTACATAAGGTAATGATGATACCATTCTGGCTGCTCAGTGCCAGCTCAGAAACCCCTCGTTTTGCATTCAGCCTCTCCCACAAATACTGTAATACTGCATTTGTGAAGGTTCTTAAAACTGTGTGACTAAAAATGAGACTGACCAGCTCATAAGTTCTTCAGCTTATTGGTCAGAGCACAGCAGAAAGTTCGCAATGTGCTGTTGAGCCCTTTTTTAACCAATGCACAAGTTGCCTGGGCAAAGTCTGATCTAAATGTTCTGTTAACAATTTCAAATCTTGCAAAGTGTTTCTTGCTCACAGATAGTTTCAGCCTGTACTTTTCTTTAAAGTTTGGGTTGCAGAAATGCTGCAGAGTGTCCTATCCACAGGCATTTAGATTTCTACCAAGATTTCACAGTCCAGCAGCATTGATCAGCGCATGGATAGCCATATCTCAGGCATCAAAATGTTCATGAGCGATTTCTTCTGTGATTCACCATGATCTATTTTTCATCAGAAAAGCACAGCAAGTAAATTGGCCTCAGTTTACCATGGAGGGAAGAGGTCAAGAAGGAGTAATATGCTCATAAAGTACTGAAATGTGTACTGTCTGCAGCATGAACTCTTTTAGTCAGCTACTTAGATCACATTTCTTTAAACATAAACATACAAATAGTAGTGACTGCAGTTTGTCATTCTGTATCTAATAGCCACGTTCTTTTAAAAATGATGAAAAGGTTGTTTTAAAATAAGCAATTTTGCATAATTCAGCATCTTTGAGGAAAATAAGGGAAAGTTGAATAAAGCTGTAATAAAGATTACTATATTGTTCCTTACATTATAGGATAAATTTGCTGTTGCAGCTGACACATCTTTATATGCTCCAGGACTTGCAGTTTCTGGGAAGGTCCAGAATAGTGGAATAAGCTGTTTTGTATCTATAACCTCATTATTTGTATAGAAACACTTATTAGTACAGTCTGGGTTCAAGAAGTATTGCAAGCTGCTGTACTGTTCAGTGTTAGAAATTCTGTAAATACTAAATGGTGTATTTAAATCATCATAATTATTCAAACTGTTAATTTAAGTGCCAGTTCTTCCACCTACACCAAATTTAAAATTAGTTCTGCGATGGAAAGAATAGTTGATTTATATTTAAAAAATCAGATCTACTTCTGAATACAGTGCCATGTTATTCTACTCACATTACAAACAAAACTCTCCAGGAGTTCAAACTGAGGGGAAATCAGATTTTAATGTAGCGATTCAGGCCATGCTTATTCACTGTAAGCTGTTGTAATGCACCATTTTTGTTATCTACAGATTCTAAAATCCTGTGGGAATACATATGCTAATGCAGCATGATGCAGATCTAACAAAGACAGTTTATTCTAAAACTACATTGTAATTCCTGAAATACATGACAAGTAAACTGATGAATCCCACTTTCTCTCCCCATTAGGGTTGCAACAGTACTACTTACGTTCAGGATGCTTTCCAGCTATTGCTTCCAGTGCTGCAAATTTCACATATCCAGACCAGTTGTTTGAAAGCACAAGAGTGACGGTCTCCCAGCAGTTGTCACCACTGGGCTTAACAGAGACCACAGACCTAATCCCTTTAATGTGTGTGGATGGAAGAGGTGGTATGGAAGACGTCTGGCCACCAAGAGTCCCCTGAAGACACTCAACGCGGTTTTGCACATACAATATCGAGCAACATTTTAAAACTCTTTCAGACTTTTAGACTTCAGAAATAGTTAGAAAATTGAGTCATTTCTTTTCCGTCAGAGTATACCCTTTGCATTAATTTAAATTGGATTAATGATTTATTGATATTGGTATTGCCATAAAAATGGATTCCAAATGTTGAGCCTTGCGGTTGTAGACAACATATGAAGTCAATTAGAATGCAAAGTTCTTTAAAACATTTCAGCCCAAATAATTTCCATTGCTTGCTTCCTGTCCGTTAAAAATGTGTATTTCAAAAGTTGCTTTCAGTGTTTAAGCTTAGTCAACATGAACAAATTACCATAGTGTTGTGCTTGTTAAATATTATTTACAGTAGTAAATGATAACCTTGTAATAATCTCACCACTTACATAACACTTTGTGTTCAAGGGGTTGCACAGTAATAGGTACTAACTTTGCTGAGCTAAAATTCTGGAGGATGTGCATACAGAATTATACTAAAAAGAAATGGAGTGAATCAGAAATTTTCCCTTCTTTTAATTAATCGACAACTGTTTATGAAACACCCCCCAAAGTAATCTCCTCTCGGATGTGTCACCAGGTTACCACTTTGGTTTCTAATTTGGTGTTTAAATGTTATGAACCTTTTTACCAAATGGATTTACAAACACCGACAAGTCAAAAGTATTGGTTTTGGGCATAACAGTGAAGAGAGGTGATGAGATAGTTGCTGTGGCTATGTTGGAACAACCACCTTTTCTTTGAGGCCGTGGCTGGACACAGTGCAGATGAGCAACAGGAACGTTTCAGAATAACACTAGCAACCGTGATAATTTCACATACTCTTATCTTAAAATCCTGAGTGGTGAACCTCAGAGTTTCTTTAGCCTAGTTTACCTCAAAGACAGGAAGAACCTTCCAATATTTGTTGTAGCCTGTTCTCCTGGATTTTTGTTATTACATTTCTCACAGCTGTTTTGTGTTTTTTTTCCTCCTGATACACTCATGAATTGTATTTAAATATTTTTTAATTCTAGCTAGCATCTGAATATGTTTAATCATTGGTGCATAGTACATACATTGTAAAAATAATGCAACAGAGGAAATAATTTCCTGTTTGTTAGAAAGGAGAAACCACGTATCTGCTTTGCATATAGTGAGTCCACAGAAGTGATGACAGAAAGGTTTGTCTCTGTTTACACTGTTGTGATACCTGATCTGCAGTTACATGCATTGCATACTTTTCCATCTTTTGATATTTAAAGATGAAGTTTTCACTACCCCTGCGATCAGTTTGTCATGCAAAATGTATTTTCTGACACTCTGTAATTTTAAAACTTTGAGATATCTTTCTGGGAAAATAGAAGGAGTACAGCCTTCAAATCCACTTGCACAGAATGTGCTTTAAAAAGTACCGTGAGCAAAAGTAAGCAAACCCCTTAGCAGCTGGAAAGGGAAAGAAAGTTTGACATTCATTGGTATTTATGCCATATTGAACAGCTGATTTCACTGCGATGTGGTAAAAAAAAGGGACACTGGAAAATGTAACTGGTGAGCAGACTCAGCAGCCCGAGGTAGGACACAGCTCCCGCCAACCACGGTATCTGTGCTGCTTCCATCTGACATTGCTTTATTTCTGGAAGCGTGTTTTCAAATGAAAATATTTTCAGACTCGATGTTTCTCTGGCCTCTGCACTTTGAGAGGAATAAACATACTCCTCTATGGTAGTCCTGTCTGGTTGCTGGAAGAGACATGCATGCACGTACGTGACCAGGAGTGACTCCTGTATACACACAGGCCCAGAACAACTCCTCAGCGTGGATTACTGAAGACCACATGCTTTCTCCATATACTTGACCATGAGCAGTTTTCAGTTCTAAATATCTGGACACAAATTAAAACAGTCAGAAGCTTGTAAAAAGTTCTTTTCTGTAAAGCATTTTTTCCTGTCCTATGCTGGCAAGCAGAATATGATATCTGGTTAAAAACTTGTTCATTTTTCAAACAAACACTGTCAAGAAAGCCTGGTGTTTTCAGCTCTCAATCAATACATCTTGGATTTATTTTTACTTTAATTTGATCATAACTTTTTGTCAAGAAGCCTTTCTGTCCCTGTTGGAATAGAGCTCTGTGGCAGGTACCTGTAAGCACAGTATTACTGCCCAGGGAATCGTCCAAGGAATGTACCAATAGCTCTTTTATACGGCTCCTCTGTTGAGTTAATGTTTTCTGATATAAATGATTTTAGTTACTTTTTCTTATGGACCTTTCATTTTCCTCTGAAATACAGTGCAGAATATATAGTGTTAAACCTGTCAGAAAAATGTGGTAACTAATAGTGGTGCTTTTTAGCAGGGGCTGAACAATACTGTATTAGAAGCCTCGGGGGATAATGTTTAAATTGTTGAGGGGCATTCTTAAGACAAAGATTGCTTGTCTGAGATATTCCTTGTGAGAGGTTTCGCTGTCTTGCTTAAATTATGTATGTATTGAATAAAGTACCTTGCCCTAAAGTAAAAGAAGTTATAAAAATAACACGTAGCATTGAGTACTCACATCCATACAACATAGGAAGAGAAACAGGGCAGAATATGAGCATAGAGATACTCCATCTGATCTCAGATTTATCCCAGGAAAACTGTAATGCTGAATCTTTAAATCAATTTTAGGGAAATACTGTTTTATTATAAAAGCACTACATGGATGTAACCAGAATATTTTGTTTACATGGGCTTGTATTTTTCCATCAGTCAAATAAAGGGTTTGAGATACGGAGCTGGGACAGTGTGCTAAAAAATGTCATGTGATGAGAAGATGAACTGAGTGCAGTATTTCTGATTTTGTGATTTACCTTTGGAGTGATGAATGGGATTTTATTGAGAGCCTGTCAAAGACAGACGTCGCCATAAACTTTTATGGGAAACTCTTCCTTTTTTCACCTTTTTCCCAGTCAGTACAGCAAGTGTGCTCTGGCATTTGTTAAACTGCTAGGTTTTAGGTACTTTTTTAAAAAATAGCCTCAGTTGTGGAAATTACCTGCTGTCTTGAGCAGATTGGGTTTTCATAACATTTTGTTCACTGTTGAGTACACCTTTGTACACAGAGAAGAAAGCTTTGACCAAGGCAGACTTTTGAATTCTGGGTTGAGAAATATATCAAGATTAAACTTAAAACAATGTCTGCACACCCACAGGCTCACAGATAATCCACTACTACAGGTCTCAGCAAAGTAAACTATGAGGTAAGTCACTTACCATACTTGTATATTAAAGGTATTTGCTTTTTTTTTTTTTTTTTTTTTCAAACAAAGCAAGCTGTAATTTGTTTGCTGCCTTTTAGGGTGTAGTCTATTCATGTGTAAACATCTCTTCCCCATGATTTGCTCCTACACTCCAGATCCATTGCTTCAGACAGCTACACAAAAGAACTGTCTCTTCCACTTCTTTCATGTTGCTTAGATCACCCACTGAAGCCCTTAATATCGTTCTCTAAAATGTGCCTTAATCATATAATACAAAATTACAATTATTACAAGTTGACATCTTTTTAATGTCTCAGGTGTCACCCACTGGTCAGAATTCACAAGAGCTTGACTGAGTCTGAAACCCCGCAGTACTCCGAGTGACAAATACAGGTATTCACCCTTTTTTTTTCAGAATCACAGAAGCGTTTTTTAGCACACAAGCGGTCACCCTGCTCATAGGATTATCTTTGAGACATTCCGCTTCTATCTCAAATGACAGCCCTGTCCTTTCTGTTAGTCTCAAAAGAATGTAAAGAGTGGAAAACTACTTTCTTGAGTTCTTTTAAAAACCATCTGAGAGCAAGGCTTAAAGTGACACCCTCAGCCAGTCTGACCTACTTTGAGATTCATAGTCTGACTGGAAAGCCCTCTGGACTTGATGCATTTTTTTCTGTATCAGGTCAACCTTTGTTCCTGAGAATACGAGGACATAAACAGCTGCTTTATTGTGCAGCCTGTACATTTTCCATGCTCAGATACCTACCTCAGCACTCGTAATGCTCAGTGTTTATAGAATTGTATTGCTGATAGCGTGCTGTTTTGCACTAAAAAAATAAATAAAATGTCAAAAATTGACCTGTATTAAACAGATGGAAGAGGAAAGATGATTTTTCGAAGGCAAAAAAAGGGTGTACTGTCTGGAAACAGAAATAATTTTCAAGGTCGGATTAAAGAAAAGAGTCTTTCAAAGAATTCTTCAGCATTGTTCAAAATAAACAGGAGATGACATCTGATTAGTTCCAGCAGAACTGGAATAACAGCAATTCTGAAGTAAAAGCAAAATCTGCGTGGAGTTGAAGGAAGTAAGGCAAAGACAAGAACATTAAAAGCAGTAAAGCTCAAAGGAAAGAAGACAGCTAGTTTGATTGTGCTAGATCTGCAGTGCTCATTCTCCCTTTATCACCTGTACCCCAAAAGTCTCTGAGCACAGATCAGCTAAGAACTTATTAGTCTATCCACTTTGATCTCCTTTTCACAGCTTCTCTTTACCGTCTTTTGGATAGATGCTCTAATAGACTCAAGAAAGAGCACTAGCTATTCATTTTGCCTTTCAAACATTTTACCCAAGGAGTGAAAGAATATTTCTTCTGCAATAGTACAATAATGGGCAAAAGGAGTCTAAAAAGTCTGTAGCAAGGCCTAATCGTAATTCTTAGTGGACTGAATTTGCTGCTGCTGCAAAGGGCAAGGTGTGAACACATTACTCAAACAAATGTGAGCTATTCCTCTTCTGTGCTACAGGGGTGAAACTGAAAGGCATTCAACAAAAGGTGCCAGATCTGGAGTCAGACAGTGTCACCTAAATGAAAGCCAGAATGCTGGGTAATTCAAACAACTTTTACACATCTTCAGATGACTCTCAAGCCATTTACTAGACTTGCAAAACTGCTATTCTTCCTGCCCTGGCTTATCTCACCGTATCAGCAGCCTATACTATGCTTATTTTTAAGGTGACATAGAGCATCTTTTCTTCAGTCCCCTCATCAGTTCTCCCCCCTCCCCGCCCCATGTGGCCTATTTCACACAGAGCCGTCAGCTCTGCCTTCCCATCAGTTTTGTTCACCCAGCTCCACCTCACCTCCACACCTCCTTCCCCCACCAGGTTCTGAGGTTCTTCCTTTTATCCCTCATCTCGTGTCTGAGAGGCTGTATCAGGACATCTTTCTTCTCTTCACACATTCAGTTTTCAAAAAGCCCAAGATGAAGACAAGAGGTTAGGAGGACTAAGGAGAGAGGTCACTAAACAAATTAGTTGCTTTTTAGCCCCCTCCTTCCTCCTTCAGTGTTAGTGAACAGGTTTAGAAAACAGTTAGTCAAAGGAGTGATTCCTTCCTTATCACTCTCCACAGCTACCTGAAGGGAGGTTGTAGTGAGCTGGGGGTCAGCCTCTTCTCTCTTGTAACTAGTGACAGGACGAGGGGGAATGGCCTCAAGCTGCGCCAGGGGACATTCAGGCTGGACATTAGGAAATTCTACTTTTCTGAAAGAGTGGTCAGGCACTGGAATGGGCTGCCCAGGGAAGAGGTTGAGTCACTGTCCCTGGAGGTGTTCAAGAAACGTTTAGATGTGTTGAGAGACATGGTTTAGTGGGGTTATTGGTGGTAGGTGGATGGTTGGACTGGATGATCTTGTAGGTCTTTTCCAACCTAGCTAATTCTGTGATTCTATGATTCAGGGGGACATCTGATGCCTGGCCCATACCTGTGCCAGCTCCAGCACCAGAAGGGACCGGGCTGCCCTGAACAAGGCAGACCCTTCCTCATGGCCCAGGAATGAGTTTGGTTACAGAGCTTGTCCTGGTTGTTTCCATGCCATACACAGATGGCCTCCACAGCAAAAACATTCACTCCCACAACACTCTCAAATCCTAGTAAAGCTTCTTTTCAAATGCAGAAGTGAAAAAGAGTAATGAGAAGAAAGACCTTCATAAAGAGGAGACTTTAACAGCATGGCCTTCCCATCCAGGAGGGGAAATCAAGGGAAGTTGTATACATGCACCCTTGAATCATGCTTCTTCATGGGTGACATGGAAGAACTGTCTCACCATTCCAGCAGACAGAATGACCGTGAAGCAGCTCCCTAACGGAAACCAAGAGGCCTCAGTGGAGAGCAAGTTGGGTGTGGCCCACAGCCTCCTCAGCTGCCTTAAAAGGAGCACTGCCAGCTGGTTAAGAGCTGACTATCCACCTTAGCACTCATGAGACCACATCTACAAGATTGTATCTGGTTCAGAACTTCCTAGTACAAGTACAGCATCAGTAAACTGGGGTGAGCGCAGCAGAGACCCAACCTGCATGGGGCTGGGGCATGTGCCCCGTGAGATGCTCTGCTTTCCTACAGTTTGGGTCCTACCTGCAAAACCAGGTAAGCTCTACTCAAGAGAAATTAAAACTTTTTACTTGTTCATGGTGTTTCACAGTGATAACTCAAGAGATGCAAACTTCCAAGGTAGTAAAACACTTAGGAAGCTGTTGGAAACCTGTGGGTAATAAAGTCACTGCTTAGCCCTCCAAGGAGGAAAAAAAGGGGGAGGCTATAGGCAACAACAACAACAACAAAAAAAAAAAAAAAAAAAAAAAAAAAAAGAGAGAGAAATTAAGAAAGAAATTACAGGAGAAAGGAAATTAAATTAGGGTCACAAGGAGCAAGGCTATCTCTACCGCCAAAATCCCAGGATTACCGAAGGGGAAGAGTGATAGATAGTGCCATCGTCTGAAGCATCAAATGGCCTTAGTAATTCTACAGTGACTTTAGATAGGTTTTTCTCTTCCATCTGTAAGTAGCAGTTCCACAGAAAGGGGGAAAAAAAAAAAAAAAAGAGGTTTATTTTATAGACTGCATTAAAAAATCCATTTCTGAAAAGCTTTAAGTTATTACCATAGATAAGCAATGAAGCCTCAAAAGCTCCTAAATCAAAAAAGTCAGTATTTTTCTTTGACTCTTTTTCTAAGATGGTAACAAACAATAGAAACAAATGTTACAGTTTCATACAACTAAATTTAAAAAAATCTGTACGGGCTCAAATTATTCTGAAGCTAATGTTCACAACTATTCCTATTAAATCTGAACTGCATCATGCAGTGTAATGGCTGGAGAAGCAATTTCAGAAAGCTTCAGGAGGGAAAAGCTATATAAATGTAAGGGATGGAGGTTATGGAGTATTAGCATGACGCTAAATTGCTGCATATCATATTTGCAATGGGCAGTTTACAATCTGTTCATCCTGATGGATTTAGCACAAGGGAGTCTGAAGCCCTAGCTTTGCAATTTCTGTCTCTGCCTAATAATTTATGGTTAGATTATACGCGCAAATAACATGTTAGAGCCGAATGAGTTTGGGACCCTGCTCAGCCCAAACAGCTCCATTATGCTCAGAGGAGCAGTAATAAATGGAAAGTAAGGAAAAGTTCCAGGAGATAATGCGTTTGAATACTAATGACCTAAGCTAATCCAAAAAATAGAAATGCAATTTTTCAAAAAGTACAAAACCCATTTGGCATCTTAATGGTTTATAAAATAAAACAATAATAATGATTTAGTGGATTTAAGCCACATGTACAAATTTTCCACATTTCTCTTCTTTATCCTCTGAGATGTTGCAGAATTTATGTGTCTTCCTAGTTTGCTGCAGAAATTAAAATGTACTGCAGAACTCTCTCCTTCTGTATTCCGTTGGCCATCTTCTTCAACAGACAGAAATTATCTCTTAAGCATCTCAGTCACCTAGAGATTTAAAAAAAGCTGAAAACTATTTTTCATTTCATGAAAATACAGGTTCATTTCTATCTTTTGTCGCTATTTTATACCATGGAGATTATAAATTTTCTCCCAGTTGGGGAAATAAATTATCACATGGATTATCTCAGAACCTTATGATTAAGCATAAATCCTGAATGAACAGAAAATAGATGGGAAATCTATAATTTACTACTGAAGATGATTGTAAAGCAAAATGTGTTCACCCATCATTCATATTTTCTTAATACGAAGTAGTTCTGTTAGATAAAATGAAGCTTCTCAAATAAACTGCACAGCTGGCATTCTCCTGAAAAGATGGATAACAGAGTTCCCAAAATTGCGATGGAGATGCTGTCTTCTGTGGTGTATTGTTTGTTTGTTTGTTTGTTTTTTTCCTTTCATGCAAAATGAATTGTATTTCATATGGTACCACCTGAAACAAAAGAGAACATTAGTATCAGAAATATGAGGAGGTTAAAAAGCAGTTTTTTCACATTTTCTTAAATGTCAATGCAGTGTACTTCACAATTCTATATTCCTTTCAACATTTACAGTAATTAATTTTCCTCCACTACAAAAGGCAAAGGAGGAAAAAAAAAAGAATTCTAACTAAGCAGTTATCTACATAGAGGATATATACCAGATTGGAGCTAAAGAGCTACAAAAGATACCTGACAGTAGAATGGTGGTTTAAGTACCTGGTCTGTGGACAGAGGAACCCGAGTGAGAACCGCAGGCCCTTATTTTCAGGGAAGGTTGGCAGTAAGGGGCAGAGACAGGCTGCATGGGAGAGCACTGGCCATTCACACCCAGCTCAGTGAGCCAGTAAGATGCCTTTAAAGTGTCTTGAACTGGGCTTCTGCTGTCTCCATAGAGTTCATTCTGGATCTCTCTTTTAAATGCAGGAGGTGGTCAGTCTCCCTGAAATAACTGGGCAAGCTCCACTCATCTCCCATCCGGGCAACAAGATGATGGGAGAAGAGTTCAGTGTAACACCTGCCTCCATTCCACAGTCTTACTCAGTGTCAGCTCCTGGATGTCTCTTTTGTGAACTGATCCACCTGCTGCAGAGTGTTCAGAAGTTAATTAAGCAACTCTTACTTAGTGCGGCTCAGCCAAACATTAAATTATCCTAATGAAAACTTGCAGACCTGTGCCCAATTTGATTTCATGTAGTATACCTGTTTATGGCAGGACAAATTTGGAAATAAAGAAATAAAAACAGCTTTTTTCCACATTCCCAGATGAAAAACACTGTTTATTAATCATCAGTGAGTCTTTTGAAAGCTGGACTGCAGCTCTTGGGGTTGCACGTGATGCAGAGATGAGATGTGAAAATGTCCAGATTCAATTCAAGCTCAGCTTTAGTTTTCAGGGAACTATAAAGTGCTTGGGGGGAAAAAAAAAAAGTGCAGCATTTCTTTAGTTCTTATTCTCACTGAGTGAAAAAGCAAATGCGGCTTGTCACCCATTCTGGTAGTTCATGTAGCTGAGGGCTGAATAACAACATCTGTCTCTCTTTTCCTTTACACCGTGAGAACTAGGATAAGAAGCATTTCTTTGGCTGTGAAATCATACTGGAGGCAGCAGCTGCTGAAGCAATCTAGCAAATGTGTAGGCAGGATACAATGCATCAAAAATTGATGCCAGCTAATGGAACAGAGGTTTTAAACAGACTGTACAGCGCCCATTACAGTCCAGTTCTGCAAGCACACAGGACTGCTTCCCTTCAAAAACTTCCAAGTGTCTGTTTTGGAGAGAAACACATCCAAGTGTGCACTTTAAGCAGAGACCAGTAATCATGCCAAGTACCCTGGAATGCACTCAGCAGTCTGATTCTTTGAGCTTTTTCCTACGAAGAGGAGTTTTAATTTAAATGCATAATTAAGATTTGAATCTATTACAAGAGCGGAAACAGTAGGAGAATTATCTTTTGTGATACTTAAAAATATTTTTAAAAATAAATATTGAATCAAGTAACTTCATCTAGTCCTCAAAAGAATTTAAAACTGCATATGGGCATAAATCTTTTTTCATTGTTATCTACAGGAATTTATGAAAGCGTTTAAAAAAAAAAAAAATCATGCTCTAAGAATGGCCAACTGGAAAATCCAGATGTGGCTGAACTTCTCAGCATCATCACATCCAATTGTATTACGGCTCTAATCACAGGACATCAATCACTTCTGAGCACTGAAACGATGCTTTTCAAAAAAAAAAAAAAAAAGCATCAAAAGGATAACTAGAAGGATCCCAGCAATTTGAAAGCACACCTACTGTTCTTTACCAATGTGATTTTCAAGAAGAGCCTAACTCATCTCACTCTCACTTCTGAGCACACTCGCTAGAATGTTTTGAACAGTTTCATTGCTTCCCCTGCATAATTAGTATCTTCTGTTGTTTGTGTGGGCGTCTTGCTTGGAGATGCATGACAGGGCATTCTTTTAAATATGAAAATATTTTTGTGAAGTCAAGATCACGTGAGGAAAATCATAGAATCATAGAATGGGTTGGACTGGAAGGGACATTAAAAACTATCCAGTTCAAATCCCCTGCCATTGGCAGGGTTTCTCACTAGATCGGGCTGTCCAGGGCCCTGAAAAGCAAAACTATTTTTAGTTGCCCTTTCTGTTTGTGCTACTAAATTCTGTAATGAAGATATCTGATGAGCTCTTTGGGAAGGCAGAAGGGACCTCGGCCCAAACCCAGGTAATGTCCTAGATGGACCAGCACTGAATTAGACATTAGTATTAGACTGCAGACATTGGTGTTAGACTGGACTTCGTACAACTGAATTTCTACATTGCTAGGGAAAGGAGATATCCTTAGGAAATGACAGCAGTGATGCCAATCTGAATGTAGCTGGATAGGAATCAAATTGTCATATGCATAGTTACTTGCTGATCTCTTGTGCTACATGGAAGGTGACATGTCCACATGCTTTTGGACTGCAAGAGAGGAAAAGGATACATCAACTTCTTTTATTTTCTGTAAAAGTGGTTTTCATCTTTTTAGTCATACATGTTCATCCCCTGTGCATCCTCCCTGTCAGTTACCTGTCATCTACTTTATGTTCCAATTTTATAATTCATTTCACCTGAAGATAAGATTGTGCCTTAAATTATACATTCACTGGGAGACCAACTTGTCTTGCTTAACTACACAGCTACGCTGTCACTCAGAAAGAAATACAGAGATGTGAAGCACTTTACGTATTCAAGGATCTGAAAGCTCTTTATAAAGCAAGATGAAAGTGCTGATGGCAAAAGGAAGCACACTGAAATTGTTGGCAATTGCTGATGTGGAACTTTCATTAGCTATTATGCAGCCTTTGACACATCAACCACTTTTACTAAGAGAATTAATGGGAGGCAGGACGGTAAGATTATTTCATCTTGTCCTTGGGGCACTGACTGTCAAAGAGACTGATGCAGTAAATAAAGTCCTTAGGGTAACAGTGACCAAATTGTGTGAACTTGATCTAAAGACAGCCGAGAGCATGACACTGGACACTTTAAAAAAAAAAAAAAAAAAAGTCCACAACAGTTGGCTGAAAGAGATGGTTTTCTCTTTCTCCCTTCTCTTCTCCCTTTTCTTCCTGTTTTTCCTGTTCTTTCTTTCTTTAATTTTCCTCCTTTCTTCCTCTCTGCTTTCCCTTTGTCCTCTCTCTGATTTCCTCTCTTCCTTCTCTCCCTCCCTCACTCCTTTCTTCTTTCCTTATTCCTACTCTTTCCCTCCCTCCTTCCTTCCTTCCTTTTTCCTTTCCTGCCCTCATAAAATGGCAGCACTTCAAACAAGAACTGTCAGTTCAGTATCTGCCTCTAATTTCCCCAAATAAGGCAGAACACTGTTCTGTCCTTAGCCGTGAAATCCTTTCATGCTCCTTTTGAGTCAGAGAATACAACACTGCTTCCCCTTAAAAAGGCAGAGGACAAAAATGCTGTAGGAGAGGGCTCACAATACTTTTCATGGCATACACGTGATTGTTACTCTGCTCTGATCCGTGCAAGGTTGAACTGTGCCTGTGGCATGGGAGAGGCCAGCAAGTCCTGCAGCAGTCTGCTGTGGGAAGGAGAGACCACCGCCAAGGGATGGACACAGATACAGCCGGAGAAAAGTCACTCCTTGGGAAATGCTTGCTTCAGCCTCAAAGGACAAATAGGTAAAGCCTTCCCTGCATAACAATGATTTCAGGGCTAGCCATCAACAAAACAACCTCGCTGAATGTTCTAATACCTTTAGACAGGCTGTTCACAGTATATAGGGGTGTTTTAATGAGCACAGTGAATTGACTCTTATTTGTTCACTTTTATTTCTAATTGCAATAATTCTTTTCCCTACACTGTTTTAGGGAACCGTCATTGAATTAGGTGCATTCAGAAATGTTAGTTTCCTTATGGTTTGTCATGCTGAATTTTTTAAGTAAAGGAAGCCTAGCTTTTATATATCAATTCAAACTTTCTTCTTCTGATCTGCTCTCCTGGATTGCTTATTATCAGTGCACCTTCTTGTTTCTGTCTTTTCATTTATCACAGAAAAGAATATTCATTGCTGATTCTTCAGATTTAAAAAAAAAAAAAAAAAAAAAAAAAAAAAGCAAGGGACCCAGATAAACATCTCATAGCATTAAAGAGCTGCTAAAAGTAATAGTTGATGCCAGTAGGGTTCTTTAAGTTACAAGTACAAGTTGATGCAAGTGGTGCTTTGTAAGTTAAAAGCACAATGAAATCTCTTTGTTTTATCTGGGAACAAACATTTATTATCACAGCGCAATTAGTAATGAGGAGTCACCAGCAGAGACTGAAAAAGAAGTTGGGTATCCAGGGCTTTATTCTAGCATCCTGTCCCCTGAAAAGCAGTGCCTCCTAATGCAAACGTTTGCCCTGAATGAAACATTCATGTTTTCTAACCAAATAAACAGCAGCCTTGAACTCTGCAGTAATTTTTATGTCACCATTTGACAGCTCTTAGGAAATATATCTGCAACTGTCACACATAAACAGATAACTGTCTTACAGCACCGGAGAGACTTCACTCATTCATTTTTTCCAGGATAGTTGCTAGTATGGTGGTTTAATGAAAGATGGCAGAAATAAAGGATTCTTAACTTCAGCACTCAAATGTAATAATAATAGTTTCCTTGAAAATATACAGAGATATTCAAGTGACCTAGACTGAAAAGATTCTCCTTTGCCAAAGCCATATGGGTGCAGAAGTTGGTGAGAGTTTCATTACCTGAATTTTATCTTGTGTGCCTCTTAGTATGTGTGTGCATAGAGATACACACGCTCCCCATTACTTCCTGTCCATCGGTTACCACCACACTGCCAGTCTTCATTTTGTTAAGCATTCAGAAAGAAATCACCCTTATTTTACTTACTTTGATTTAGTACGTTGTCATGAGGAACAGAGAATGTTGGGGACAAAGTTTAACACAGCTAACAGAGAGGTCTCCTCCTGTCTCCACAACATTTTAAATCATGTCTTTTCCAAGAAGATTTAAAAGCAGTAAAATAGATGGATTAAAAAATGAATCTGATCAGACCTTCATTTCAGAATTCTCAAGGGTACTAAGACATAGGACACTACAAAAAGTCCTTTCATATTTCACACCTTAAAAATGATGGACACAGAATGTAATGTTGTTTGTTAAAAATAGGATTGATTTCCTTCTGAGACCTTAGCAAACAAAATGAAGACTACTTATTTCCTGCTCCTTACAGCTTCTGTTGCACTTACTGTGTAGCTAATCTCATTACAGAAAAATCAGATAAACACTCTGTGCTGTGGTTAATGTTTTCTACAAGCAGATTCAGCTACCTGAAATCCAGAAAAAGCATCACTCAGAGAAAAGTGGTTTCCTTGAAACCCACCTCAACAGCTGAAGTATTTTCAAATGTGTTCCTCTATAAAATGCACAACTCCGGAAAAGGTGCCTTGGCCAAACTGAGAGCTCACCCAACAGCCCGGACTGCCAAAACTTACAAGTGTAAAACACACGTGATTTAAAAGCTTATGCGCGTGCAGGGGAATGGACACGTTAGCTTTAAGAACACCAGCTCATGGCTCTCAAGTCACCAACTTGCCTCATTGATCCAGGGCAGGCATTGTCGTGACTTTTATGAACAGGACTGAAGTCAGATCTGAAGAAGAGAAGGGCAGCTGTGAGCACTGTCACCAGTGGAGCTCTGGTAGCTTTCTGTCTTGGGTTAGAACCCTTCCTCACTAGAGGCTTGACTCCAAGTTCCTGTATTTGTGATTTTAAATCCGTGTGCTTCAGGGAAGCAACTGAGAATGTGATAAAAAGGTGATGCTCTTTGATTGAGAAGCTTCTGATACACACTTCTTACCTCCGCCCTACCCTTCTTCTTGTCAAACAAAGAAACCAATCAGATTTTGTCATGTTGATGACATCTGTAAATGGCTTTGCCAATTCTGTGAATTTAATAATCTTATTATTTTTCAATCTCAGTACTTAACTATTTATGTGCAGCACTTTTAATGCAGCCAGCTCTTCCCTGTTGAGCAAACTGCTCTTTGGTAGAGTGCTACAGACTTAATAAAGATGACCCTAGCACACATGAGAGAAGTAGATCACAGCCTCCTTCCACATCCAAAGAAACCCAAAGTACTTCCAGCCAGCAAGCTTTCCTGTAAGCTGTAACTGCAACGTTGTTAGCTACTGAGCCACCCACAAACATAAGTAGCAATGAGCTGCATCTGACTTTTTCTATGAAGGGGGAAGTGTTTCTCTGCAGGAAGTGAAGCAAGACTAAAGCAGAAAGTGCTTTTACCAAGTACTGAGCTTTGAGACTATTCCTGTGAGAAATGTTATTCAAAATCCAGTTGCAGTGGAAGACAAAATGTCTACTTCTTGTCTCTCCAGGCACAAGAGAGTCCTTCTCCAGCCACACTCTTTAATAATCTTTCCATTCAATGTCCTGTAACATTAAAATACCACATACTGAGCATTAATCCCACATACTGCATCCATTTCACCTTGCTACCAGCAGTCCTTCTGAAGGGTGTGTTATGACCATGAAAACAAGCCTGTTTTGGTACAGCACAGCACTGAAACAAGCTTATTTGGTGCTTCTCAAGACACCTAATCTTTTTCTTTTGATGACAGGCTCAGAGATTAAACAAAGAGATTACTTCAATCAAAAGTGTCCTGAATCTCATATATTATCTCACCAAGTAATCAGAACATCTACAAACCTGTTCCATTCCTCCTTTCTATTCTACAATACAGAACAGAATCTTATCTTACAGAATGTAAGATAATAAAAGCAAAAGGGATACTAGCAGGTCAGTCTGAATGGTTACTCCACCTCCAGGAATACAGACATTACATTTGCATGGGAATGCACCATAACGTTTTGTTTCCTGCTTCTAAAAGATGAGCTTTTGTGAATCTGACAGAAAGTCTAATGCTGAAGTGACTGGGAGGAGCCTCTGCAGAAAGGAAGAAGGGGCCCCTGTTGATGGGAGTCTAAGAAAGCTCATGGCATCCAAGTGGCAAACAGATGAACTCAAGTTATCTGAGAGATCTCTCACCTATGGTATTGAATCGTAGAATCATCTGAGTTGGAAGGGACTCTTATCTGTCATCTAGTCCAATTCCCCTGCAATGAACAGGTACATCTACAGCTAGAACAGGAGCTCAGAGCTCAGATGCTCGGATGCTCAGATCTCCATCCAGCCTGACCTTGAATGTCTCCAGGGATGGGACATCCAACACCTATCTGACTTTCCAAGTCTTGTCATCTGTCTCTTGATAGCCTCATTTTAGAACAGTAATTATGTCAACTTTCCATCTCTGTAAGTTCTTGTAAGATCTATGGATGGGAACCACTTAAAAATTGCCTACATTTGTGTGAAATATGCTGCCTCATAACCCAGCTAGTCTCTCTCAGAAGCAAAAAAAAAAAAAGAAATCTAGTTCAGTTATTAATTTATTATGGAAGTACCTCATATTTTGCCAGCATTACTGCTCCAAATTGCTTCTTTAGCTCTGCTGTCAATGCACAACTTTGCTGCGTATGGTTCCACATGACTCACAAAAAAACAAAGCATACATCAACTTTTTTAATACGTGGAAAAGACAGCATGACATGATCTTGCATTTTTGAAAAAAAAACCCACCATCCAAATTAAATACATGTAAAGAAGAACTTCTTATGCTTTCATCATGAAGAGTAATATAAATCTGTGTAAATAGCCTCAACCCCATTTATGAAATTGATGTTAGTCTGTTTATATTACTTATTTGCGTAATCTGTTTCTAGGCATTACAAATATTGTCAGGAAGAGGTATCTCTTTACTGCACTTTTTTTTCAGATCTTTTTCAATAATCATGACTTCCTGAAACACTTTCTAGAATACAATGGCCAGATAAAGTTAGAAATAGTATACTAGTTTTGGTTCCAAACTGAAACCAACTTCTTGTCATTTATTCCAACTGGTGTAATAACAGAACAATTAATTTCTTTCATTTTGTGAATTTTATCAGCTAACTATTTATTTCAAGCACATGATTCTTTCCATAGATTATCTGAAAATTGCTTCTTTCCTCTGTCCTTGTCAGAAACAAATGTCAGCAAATTGCTGAAGTCTGGGATTCAATGTTCTGTACCAGAAAAATAGTGTCAGAATTAGCACCGGTGCCTTCAGGGGCACACAGCATTTAAAAGGCTAACAGATTAGTTTATAGATAATTCTTGGTACCAGAATGAAATTTGATTTTGTTTTCTTGCCATCTAGCTTTTACAAAAACATTTTCCTGTTTGTCATCTCATATATTTGGCTAGAAATATGAACTTATTTTGTGCAGATGATGCCACACATAGAGTACTGTGTTCAGTTCTGGGCTGCCCATTTCAAGGATAGAGAACTTCTAGATAGAGTCCAGTCGAGGTCCACAGAGATGATTAGGGGTCTGGAGCATCTCCCTTATGAGGAAAGGCTGAGAGACCTGGGACTGTTCAGCCTGGAGAAGGGGAGACTGAGGGGGGATCTTATCAAGGCTTATAAATATCTAAAGGGCAGGATTCAAACTAGATGGGGCCAGGCTCATTTCAGTGGTGCCTAGTGACAGGACAATGGGCACAATCTGGAACACAGAAAGTTCCATAAAAACATGAGAAAGAACTTCTTTACTGTGAGGGTGACAGAGCACTGGAACAGGCTGTCCAGAGAGGTTGTGGGGTCTTGTTCTCTAGAGATATTCGAAATCTGCCTGAACGTTTTCCTGTGCAACCTGCTGTAGGGAGCCTGCTTCAGCAGGGGGTTGGACTGGATGATTTCCAGAGGTCCCTTCCAGTCCATACAATTCTGTGATTTTGTGAGTCTGCGATTGCTTAATACTAATTCTAAAAATATGAGGCAAACAGAAGAAGTTGAGCATTGTAAGGTACTTACGTACTTTCAACAGTTGAGGTACTCAGATGACAATGTTCTTGTTCAGGAATTATGGGAAGTATCTTCATGGCCTGTGCAGTAAGTGGAATCTGTTGTTTGTTTGTCTTCTCTGTTAAAATATTTTTAATCCACATTGTTAATCAGCAAATACATCTGCAGAGTGTTTGAATTTGCAAGTTTGAAAATCATTGAGAACTATCTGAATACAAGACGACTCTCCAATCAAGAGACAGAGGTGCATAGCCATTTTTTCTATAGGATTTCAGTGCCTAGAGATGCAGATATGTGTCGGGAAGTCCTGCAAGTATTAACCATGCTCTGGTATCTCACTTCTGCACACTAGTTGGACTACAACATGCTGATCTTAAGTCTTCATGGAAAGCAGCTCAGAGGTAGGCAACTAAATTGCTCGTGAGAAGTTTACTAGTAGTGAAAATACATGCAAATTTGGGTTTAACTAAAAGTCTCCCAAAATACAAAAACCTACTGTTGGCCAGTTGAGCAGAAACAACTGAAATTTAGAGTGTAATCTTTCCAATTCATTTTCATATAAGGACAGCCCAGACTGTCACTCAGGAACATTTGATGTGGCCTCAGGTAATTTGTCATATGCACAGGGAGAGTATCTAGGTGTCATATGGTGGTTAGACAGCATGCACCTCAGAAACAAGGAGAGACATGGTGATGCTGTTAGCACACTGACAACACAGATGCTGATATGGTGTCTTACCGGAGTACAGATAAAGAAAGACTGAAATAGTATTGCCAGGCTAAGGAAGTCAGAGTTATTGATGCAGTAATGCATTTTTCAAAGAACTACAGTAGAACCCCAAATATTTTAACTTCAGATCCACCCTGTCTCTGACCATTCATAACTTCTGTAACTTCTTTCCTCTAATCTTGTAGGCTAGGAACTATTATTTTAATATGATCACATGGAAAACAAAATAGGAATTCAAATGACTGATAAGGAATTTATCTAATTGTTTCTTTCATGTAAATTATAGTTGTCAAACGTGCTTATATCAGATCCTGTGGATGTCACAAAATCTAAACAGTCCAGAAGACAACAGCAGGCCAGAAACCCCGAGGTTTTGTTCTCCAAGTTCTGGTTATCACTGTGATCCTACAATGTTCTTCTTTAAGTATGAGCAGTAAAATTACCATTCAGTTGCTTAGAGGCTGAAGGTCTTTTTTAGCAGTTTATAGTACGTGTTTTAAACAAGCCATTCCACTTCTCATGTTACTGGAGAGTCCAAAACTTCTGTATCTGAGAACTGTAACTATTTCTCTTTGCTTCCAGCATTTAAGCTGTTTTTCTACTTTCGCATTTCTCTTAGCCTGAACCAAGAGTGTCGAGCCATACAGTCAGACTTGCTAACATATTGTCTTTTTTTTTTTTTAACTTCTTATTGCCATGCTTTGGGCTTTTTAAAAATTATTTTTCCATTTGAAATATAGATATAAATGTTGATGTACTGGTCTCTTGCTTCATTGGATAATTTTAACTGTTGTACTTTATGCTAAGACTGCAGCAACTGAGCTCTGCATCACCTCACTGGCAGCCTCTGTTCTTCAGGTTCACCACCTTTCCCCTAGGAGAAACACAAAGCACCTCCTCAGTAGCAAAAGCCACATGAACTTCTGACCATCTGCCCCAGCCTGACAGCTTCTACTCTTGCTGTTGTATTGGGAACAGCTGCTAGCCTTCAGGAGGAATTTCCATTGGTGCTGGGTGTTGAGGCCAAAATACTGATGCTGGTCTTCGCTAACAGTGAGCTCAGCAAACCACGGAGTAGCCAAGTGCTGTGCGCATTTGCTGACGCTGGGCAGCAAATTTTCTCTCTTTTTCACGAGAGAAAATGTATAACTCTAAGATTCCAGACAAGTAGCACAGATATGAACATACAAATACATCTTGTAATTCACAGGCTAATGAAATCTCAGTTAAAAATGTTACCACTTCAATAAATACAGTCTTTGGAATACTGAGTATCATGACTGGGATAAGTTCAAAATCTGTTTCAGCAAATGCAGTACGAACATGAATTAATTTGGCATGGCTGAAAGCCAGGAGCATCATAATATAATCAGAAGAAAACATACATTGGAATTAACTTTGCATTACTACGAGCAGACTCAGAGAGCGAGTCAGGGAATCCTGTATTTGTATACCAAAATGTAATGAGCCAGAGTATGACTTTGTGAGCCAATGGAGTACTGCTGAAAATGTGAGAAGTAATACACAATTTCAGCAGTGTAGAAGGCATTATGTCTGAACTAAGATTCTCACAAAGACTGTAGAATGCTAATATGATGATATTAGCAGCGTGGTTCCCTTTCCGTACAGGCCTCTTCTAGAACAGAAGTAGGAACAGGATTTTTTCCAGCAGACCTTTTGCTGCTTTCAAAATAGGACAAAACTGAATGTTGTTTTTATGCTAGAGAAATGAGATCTGGAATTTATAGTGGTAAACTTCTAGTCTGAACTCACACTGTAGCTTATAACCCACATACTTATATTAATGAATCTTCCAGAATGAATCTGCTACACAGATTCACTCATAGGTATTAAAACCCTTATTTATGCAATTTGTATTTCTTGTGCAACTATTTTCTTTTTTCTTCTTCTATTTCTTTTCCTTTTTTCTCTTTTTTTAACAGTGTAGTATATAGTTCATACACACTGTCCTACTCCAAACAGGTAATTATGTGCCATACCCGCAGGCTTAAATTCTTTTTAGGATACAGCTATATGAGAACAGCTATATTTAATCACTTGCTAGTAGTGGAAAGGGTATTTAAGTGGTTTAGGGAAAGTGGGTTAAGGAAAAGGTATATGAGCAGCATAAGTACAGCTACCTTCCATTTTGCTGGAATCGAGGTGATTTAAGCAGTGAGCAGCACATGACAATTTAGCAGTTTCTCAGTTCTTTTAAAACACCTTGGGGAACACTACCTAGTACTCATAATTGCTATTATTAATTTATTAAGCTGTTCCAAAACCTCTTCTACTGCCTCTTCAATTTGAAAAAAGAAAGTCTTGAAATAAAAGCCACTGATGTGGGAGTCTCCCTAAGATTCTGTGTCATGAACACAAAGCAAGAAATTGATTTTTTATCTATAGTTTAAACTACTAATATCAAGTACTATTCAATATGAAAATGTTCCGTGTCTAGAAATATAGGTCAGACATTTAAAGAACATATACTTCATGCACTGAACAAAAAGCATCCTGTACTCTTGCAGCTGAGTAAAGGGAAACTGCACTGTCAATTCAAACCATACAAGGGATTGTTTTACATAAATGTAACAACAGATCCAAAGTCTAGATAACATGCACTGTACCACTCTGTATGCAGTCTCTGACATGCTTTTATTTTTTTTAGCTTAACAGAACAGGCATGATGCAACCTACATTCATGGTCAGAATGCACTAAAGCTCTCCTATCATCACTGTATGTGCCTATTCCTTTAAAGTACCGTGATTTTCTTAAGTCGGAAAGTTATCATTTCAGTCCCACCATAGTGAATGTACTGTAGATTTTTCCTTCTTTCCTCTGACCACGGGGCTGGATGGTAATGTTTCATTTACATAGTGGCAATAACAGTTTCAAAACACAGATGCACTGTAAATCATCTATTTATAGTAACACACTGATACTAAGCCACTAATTTCCTAAGCCTTCTTCAGAAATTATTCTCAAAGTATGAGTTTCCTTCTTTGTCTTTCCTTATCCTTTCTGAACTTTGAATGCTTTGAGAAGTATCTATACATCTTTTTATCCATATGAGATACCTTCCCACCTTTTTGTAATATAGAGTTGTTTATTTTCACTACAGTGTTTCCAGGATGGTTGTATTGTCCTCAGTGGATCTCAGTGTTACGTTTCTGGATTTCAAGCTATATACTAATGATAAATAAAATATTATCAAGAGCTGTCAAATAACTAACCTATCACAATTTATAACCCACTATCGCAGTGGCAAATCCTAAACTTAGGAGCTGGAAAGAAGTAAACACTTTCCATATGGTTCTGATTCTACTTTAAGTTGTATGAGTATAAATTGGGAAGTTGACTGGATTCATTAGAATCATAGTGTGTGAAATCAATGAATATCAGATTAGAATAAGGCCCATTGTTGCAATCCATACAACTAAGCATCTTTCTCAGTTAAATGGATAGATTGAAGCGGGAGGAATACAGAAGTAAGAACAACAGACCAATATGGGATTCCTATTCTCTTCAGTACAATAAAACTAGGTTTGAATTTCTATAAAATTTCATCATCAAAAATGCCTTTGGATATTCAGCACTATGGATGACATTGTGCTAATAAAACAGGTATGGTATTAGTGAAGCTACTAAAGACAAAAGATGTCAGGGAGATAATCCCTTTCCTGGGGGATGAAAATAATGAGCTCATAAATATATCTTAGAGGTAGCTTGTGCTCTAAAAGTGAGGAGTATAAATTGTACTCCCAGGAGAGTTCAGACTGACAGGGAGCTGTTCACTCTTTTCTAGGTAAAATTGAAATGCCATGAGTTACTGAATTGCAGAGGGAAATTATTGAGTTTTCTCTAATTCTTGAAGAATTGACAAGACAAACAGCAATGTACCCAACACTAGACAAATTTAAAACCCTTTATTTCATTTGCTGGCTTTGTAGCTGTTCTTGTTTTGAATTTGTTCAAAGCTATTTTTCTTCATGTTCATGTAAATCTTTAAAAAGACAGAGCTTCTTTTGTGGAACCAGAATCGATGGAATCGAAGCATATGACTTTTCCAGCAATATCAGTAACACTCAGAGCTGTATTTGCTAATTTACCCTCACACAGAGATTTATTAGATTTATTATTAAATTCTAATTTCTGCAACTAAAACTTTGAGTTTAGCCATACCCCTTAATTTATCTGTGCTAAACAGATTATACTCTCAGAAGACCATATTTTAACTGATCTGAAACTATTAAATTTTACTTTGTTAGAATTTTTCTCTAGCACTAGGCTTCTAAGTGCCAGCAGAGCCATTCTTTGAGTCTGCTACCCTTGTCCATCCCATCCTAAAGCAGCAGATTTTGTCAAGTCATAAATACAAAGAGCATACATACATGTGTGCCTACATCCATGTACACTTTTCATACACAAAGCACTCAGCTGCAAGACTTTAAATGCGGCAGACAACATGACTAAAAATTAGATGGAAGTACTAAAACAAAAAAACGAAGAAAAAACAAACACAATGTAAAACATTTGGAAGACTGACAGAAGCATTCCCATGTAATATGTAAGTCTTTGTACAGACTTCCTGTGAGAATTATTTATTTCTGATATAAATATGATTCCATAACATAAGCCAGATCAAATTTTTGTAGGATCAAGGTAACTCTGAAACAAAACAGAGGCATCCCCTGACAGGAAAGACTCAAAAAGCATTTCTTGAACTCTCTGTGCTTCAAGATGTGTTAGCTTTTTATTTCACTTTTATATTACTTACCAGGAAATAGATGAACTTTAGTAGCAGAAATGGTTCTTACTGCATGTCTGGAACCACTTTTCCTTTGAATAGTAGAAACTGTTGCTGCTCCTCTGTGCTTACAGTCTGTTTTAAACAAAATGAGATATCCTTAGCTATAAAATTATATACAGCAGTCACTAGAGGGAAAGCGGGTAACCCCCCTATACTTAAACTGTTTAACATCTCCCATGAAAAAAAAACAGGAAGGTTTTGAGATAAGGTCTTGAGGAAAAACTTAGCCAGATGTTTTATATTCTTCCAAATTAAATGTTATGTCTTCATGCTTGCCCTTTTCAAATTATTCTTTCCCTTCTCCAGAGCATGTACCTGGAGCAAATTTTGGAAGGTTATCAAAAAAAGTCACTCTGCATGTTCCAGTAGAGGTTAAGAATCACACTGCTGACAGTGGAGTAGAAAGAATGAAGTGTACTGGCATCCTAGGAAGCCTACAGCTTCTTTGCAAGTGTGTGGTATTCATCTTTGGGAGCACAGTACAAGAACAAGCTCTACACAATGGAGAGAAAGACGGAGCTGGGTTGAACACCGCTGACTATCCTCAGCACCCAGTTAATGAAACTGCTCAGTCTTACATTGTTCTGCTGCTCTTAATAGCACTGATACATAATGACAGAAGTTCAGGTCTCAGCATCCAACAACAGANAATCATCTTTAAGAAATTCGTTAAATTAGCACTATTTAGGTCATGGTATTTTGTGAACACCCAAGTGAGATCTAATATGCTGAAGTCCTAAGTCTGTATTCTAATGGTTAACATTAAAGGAAGCACTGGAATTGGCTTTAAGATGAGACTGAAAAAGTAATTGTGAAAGAACTAATTTCTAATTTAGCTCCTTTGTCATGGATCAGTTGTAACCTCCTCCAGATTTATTTGGCTATTTTATTTTCTGCACTTTTGGAAATAACTTCATTAATGTTTCAAAGAGTCTCAAAGCCTAACAGAATATCTTGGAATGTCTCAAGAGGAAATAAATAATTCCGTATTCCTTACCAGATTTCAGTAGTGCTCAGAAATTAAGAGAAAAACTACTAAGTGAACTATGACCGTAAAAATTCATAGCAGCTGTTTTAGGCATATAGTAAGTAATATTCTGACAGATTCTTCAGGCACCACTGAAAAAAGCAGTATGTAGACTTTTAATTAAAGGCGGCATAATATATACATATAAGCAATAAAATTTTAAAATCTAATTTTTATGCACTTGTCTTTTTGCCAGAAAGATACTGATGTTGTACATGATGTTATAAATTGTAAATTTAACTAATAAAAGCCCTATTTTTCTACTAACAGGAAATGTCTCTAGAAGCAAATCAGAAATCAGAAGCCCCAAAGGGCATCTTCTCCTTCCTGCTTGTGTCTACAACAATTCTGAAGAACTTGCATTTAATAGAAAACCAATGTTTAAGAGTAAAGGTAGTAAATCATTAATCATCACTACTAGCAGCTCTGCATTAAAAATGAGATGTTACTACTCAAAGCATAGAAAATCCCACTCAGAACATTTGTGATAGCTTTCAAAATGCAATTAAAAGTCCTTCAAACAGACATACATTAAATAGCATTCAGACTTTGGTTTCAGCAATAAATAAAAGGTCATGTATTTTAACGAAGATAATCTGATGAGGTGATTGTTTTGTCATTTCAAGGGGCTGTCACAGATTTGTCATTTTAAGCAATTGTTTCACTCACTGATTAAAAATATATGCATAAAATATTTACATTATGTAAATACAAAAATCACAGAGACATTCTGATCACGGAAATGTCTTGTGTGCAGGCACTCTTCTTCCTTCTGTTCAGCTATGATTAAAGCTAAACTCCTATTGCTCTTTCATTACAAATCTGCCTGTGGATATAGTTAGGATGACAACAGGAATGCATGTAGCTTATCATTTTTTTATTACCCTTGTGACCAAGGTCTCCATTCTGCAGCTCCCAACTACAAGGAGAATGGACATCTGTCTGTTAATAGGAACTAAATGCTGCTTCTCAAGAATTCTAACCACTCAGGGCTGACACAAGTAAAAAGTCTCAGGAAACTGCTGTGAAAAGCATCTGAAAGCTATTATATTAGGTAAGAGATTAAGTAACACTTTTCACACTGATGAAAGGGAGTGTGCTCCCTGTACCACATACCTCTTACTTCTGATAAAAAATAAAGACCAGCAGCTGACAAGAGGTCAATTTTCTGCATAGATTTTGCACAGAGAACTTTATTGTGGTTGTTCAAAAGCCTCATGCTTAGAGTACTCCTACACTTTATTCTTGCTTACTCCATGGCATATTGCTAGAAGAAATACTGTGAATCCTGATTTCAGACTCTGCCCCAAGTGAATTGCATAGGAAGAGCCTGTTTTGGTTGATGAAGGCAATATATAGAAATAATTGTTTCAGTTTCAGAAGTAAGAACAAGTTATTCCATAGCAAAGTTAGTTTTTTAATCACTTTGAGTAGGAAGGAATATTTAAATCTGTTTATATTGGTCATTGGCATTTTTGCTTAAGATTTAGATCAAAGCTTAACTGTAATCATTTCATCTCCTGAAACATATCTGAAACCAGAAGTTCTTTAGACAAAAGACATTAGACTACCAGTATCTGTCAAAGAAAAACCAGGCTTAACTTAGCAGCAACAAGCTTAGATTTGCATCCACAATTCAAAGATGAAAGGGATCAATCATCTGAGTATTCCAGAACTTTCTACCAAATTACAATGAAAGTACTGTTGTCTGAAACACATTAATAATCACAGCTTTGCTATTGTAGATTTTTCATTATGTAGATATTTACATTCATGTGGGTGAGTTACTGTAGATTTTTCATAATGTAGATATTTACATTCATGTAGATTAACTTATTGTTACTTACAGTTTTGGCCATTTTCTTGGACTATTTTGTAGATGACGATTGAAACAGTCAAGACAATAACAACTGGAATCATACTGAGCCAAATGATCTTCGTCATACACATGGGATCTGTCCATAAAATGTAGAAGAGATTAAATGAATCTGGAAATCAGTGACAGAAAAAAAAAGCAGAATAATCTGTCTGTTCCAAGGTTTTTGGACTCTGCTTATCCCCACAGATGAAAATCTAAAACAAAAGAGAAGGTTGTGCCTTTCTCTTTCAGCCTTATTTGATGTTTGAAATAAAGTTTCCTATCTAGAATTTAGTTTCCTTTTCATTTGCATTTATCCATGTCTGAAAAAGTTTCATATAGTTAAGTGAATTAAAATTTTTCCTGTTGACATAAAATTTTACATGCAGCTCAGCCAGTAAGAAAATTCTTCAAAGATCAACATTTATATTTAATGTAAAACAAGGGAAATACATATACTCTCTTTGTTTGCTTTTTAATGGAACACAGAAGACACTTATCCACTGTTTGTTGATACTGGAATTCTCAACTTCCGGGTCCATCTTCAAATATCAAAGAAGGAAAAATATTATATATAGAAATTTTCTTATCAAAAAGTAAGAAAATACCTCCCACAGAAATCCCATGGAGAATTTATTTAACAAAAGCTACTTTCAGGGAGAATTGGTGGGAGGCTGGGCATGCACAGGAGGAAAGCTGCACTTTCGGACTATGGCTACTGCAGAAATTTACCCACATTCCTGTGGAATCAGTTCAGTACCTAGTGCAAGCCAGCACTGTGTACCACAGAGGAAGGGCATGGGGAACTTTCCTCCCCAGTTCTCCAAAAGACCTTTGAAACCTCTTTGGCATCTGCATCTTTGCTATTGTCTAATAAAATATTTTAAAAAAACCAACAACAATTTGACTATGGCTCATATAAAATCAAATTGCTGGCAAGAGCCAAAGCACTGTTTTCCCTCTCTTGACTTAAAATATTATAATTAGACCTACATTAACTTCCATTGAATGTCTTCTCCCCTGAGAAGTCAAGAGGTAACTACCAATAAGGCTTTCAAGCAAGCACAGTTCATCCCTCCTAATTCATAACTAAAAAATACTTTTTATAGAAGTCATTTAGACCTTCTCCTTTCAGACAGGGTACTGTAATCCATCTTGTAGTGACTTGTAATGGCTTGCATGCCAATAGTGTCTAGTCAAAGCTCTGTGCACCTCTCTATCTTTGTTTCGAAGTAAGCAAAATAGTTGTTAATTTTTATTGCTAATTTGAAATTACTATTAGGGAATGGCAGTGAGCTCATAGCTTTGAAGTTAGCAGGCAAGCTGAAAACTATACTCTGCTTATATGTAGGCCTACTTCTATTTAAATAAACTAAAACAAAAAATTTAACTGCCTTCTCTTTACTAGGATTTTACCTGGAAATATTTTACACTGGTTTATCCAACTGAAAAACACTTTATTTTTCTAGCAAAGACGTAGCATAAAATGCATTTGCCTTACAAAACTAAATGAATGTAGTAATTCACCAATTCCCCAATGGGAAGTGTAGCATACACGGGCTGGAAGCCTAACTGTGGTCAGGCAATCTCCTGCAGCACAAAGAGAAACTTAAATAGCTGTCAGGCTGTCCTCTGAGAAAACTAAACCTAGCTCAGCTGAATATTTCTCTTTTAAGTAATGCTGAAAGTAGAATGTTGCTGCACAATGTTATGAAAAGTCAAACTTGTCTCCTGGTTGTTCTGCCTTCAAAGTTAACTGAAATTGTTTAATTTACCTCCTAGACTGCAGAGTTATGACACTATGGGGGAGGGAAAAGAAAAAAAAGTAATTCCAGCTTTTTTTCAATCATGTATTTTGTATGTCTGTCATCATTAAGTGGAGAAAAAGAAAAGTGAAAATTTACAGACACTTATTTTTCTGCCTTGCTTCAAGGAAAAAAAAACAAACAAAACATAGCAAAACATGTCACTTGACTACTAACAGTGGTCTTTTACTAAGGGATGATCAAAATTGCATTGTTTTGTTGCAAAATAGTTTCAGATGGTTGCTGAAAGCAGATAAATACTGCAGATTTTTTGCAAGATGCAGATTGTTTCTGAGTTTGCTTTCCCTTCCAAATCTCCTTTGTAACTTACATTCCACGTAAGATTTCAGTTGCAGTGAAATATTCATACAGTCATTTTGGTCGTTGATCATAGCCATGAGACAAGTGTGATTTAGGTATTCTTCAGCTGCATTTCTTCCTCTGACTAAAGAGCTGTTGATGTGGATTTCCAGGATGTAGCAGGTATTATGCCCTACTTCTTCATTTGCATGAAGCATAGTGAAATTAAAATATTTATTAAAAAAAATAGCATCTTTTGTGTTCACTTCAGATGAGTCTTTTGCTTTCAGAACTACAAATTTACAAAAAAAAAAAAACAACTGTTAAACAACAGTAGACAATGAGAGACATCTCTCAGAGCAATAAAATAATTTCTCTGTCTTATTTAAGAAAATAAATAGTACATTTTTACATTATTGACTACAATAAAGTGGACAAAATGACATAATGTGAAATCATCCTGAACAGTTACGAGGAGTACTGATTATCTATACAGCATACATTTCCCCAGCAAATTATTGCCTTTTTTTAAATCTTACAACCAGCTTCAAATCTTTTCATTTTTTTGTTGCTTTGTCATATGTTGTCAAAGCTAACAAAGCCAAGAAGTGAGCTATGAAAGAAAAGAAACAATAAAAGCTGTACAGTGATAGACATCTGCAATGTACATCCAGCCCATGTGCTATCAGTTGCAGAACATCTTTGTTCCATTTCAAACCACAAGGTGTGAGACTTGCAGAATATTAACAACAAATACAGGTAAATGAGACATTGTCAGAAGTGTTAGAGTTGTACGTGTATTAATGACAACAGAGTTTGTCCACATATTTTCTTGTTTTGGTATTTTCCACACTTGGAAAGACAGCTCTATTTTTCAATAAGGAAATGATGCAGTTTGAAGAGAACTGCATTTCTCACATTCAGGTCTTGGCCTCTTGCCCCTGATGCTGACAATATTTGGAAAGCAAAATTCAGAAGCTTCTTCTCCTTCAAATGTTTTCAGATACACTGCAAGTGCATAAGGCACAGAAGGAACATCCTGCTACTACTCTGAAAAACTGTGGATGTTGCTAAACTCTTCATATCGCTGAGCCAGTCCTCATTCAGTGTCGCCTTCTATTAAACAAGTAATGCCACTAAACCTTTATGAATATCATAGATTATAAGCACAAAAATGGTCATTTAGTTCTTTTAGTCTCTGCATAGCTGCTGTCTAAATAGTTACCATCTTTGAGTTAGTTCTTCAGATACTTGATTGCAACTTTTCATCGTATAATATCAGCCATCAGCAAGAAGAGTTCTACAATGACTCTTAAAATTAAATCCTTTAAGAAAACTCACCAGAAACTATAAAATTCTACAAATAAATATTTTATAAAATCCAGCAAGAAAAAAAGGATCAAAATGCATTTATAAAACCCAGCTGGCGGAGGTCAAATTTGCAACAGAAATATTGCAGGTTGCTTCTGGACAAGGCAATCTCATAGCATTCTACTCTCCTTGCAGACCTTAAGGTAATGAATGCTCCCCCACACACAAGATCCTCAAAGAAAAGAAACCAGCATTTTGCTAGCCATGGTCCACTCACAGCCAAGAATTACTGCCACTTACAAATCTGGCATAAAATGTATGTTTTGCTGAAATGCAAAGAAAGCTATTAAGGAAAAACAAAAAAACCCAAACAAAACAAAAAAGCAACCAACAGTATTGGTAGGATTTGCAAAGACCATGGAGAACCAGCACCATATTATCATTTTCTTCAACTACCAAGCCAAGCCATGCATTTTAGACTGTAATTAACTACTTACAAATAAAGTACTTTGCTTTTCCTACTTACTTTTTTTATTTATTGATCTTGATTGTTGATGATCAACCTTCACATCTCTGCTGGATTCAGACTCTGAGTACTTAGCATTTGACTGTTGTTCCCTACCGGAGGACAGGCAAATACATGGAATATTTTGGAAATTTGAATGATTTACAATGGTCTTCAGTAAGACGATCTGATTTTCTCTTTTTTGTTGCAGCGGTCTTTTGCAAGAATTATTAAAAGTACAAAGTGGAAAGGTGGTGTTATTTAATGAACAGGTATCCATGCATGATACAACTACAGTGTTAGCTGAAAAACAAAGAGTACTGTATTAGCAAAACCATTTCTTAGGGTACATGGATAAGTATGTGCATTTACATATCAGGTAAAATATCCTTTAACCGTCATACAATGAAATGCACTTCTTGAGGGTTATGACAGAATATTGCATGCATCATCAAGCAAGAGGAAACAAGCAGAGCATATTCTCCCAACCTACGTTTTAGATTTCATTGCATATTCTCCCAACCTACGTGTTAGATTTTATTGCTGAGTTACATGGAATATCTTTCAGTACCAAGTTAACATTTGTTGTGGTCTCTAGCATCATTCTTGTTTCAAAGTTGTTCAAATTTCATTGTGCTTGAAGAGAAAATGAAACCAACTCGTGTTTGAAACAGGAAACATAGCCCTGGAACCATGCAGCTGCAGCTGAGCAGAGTGAACACACTGTAAAATAGTTATGAGAATGAAAACTTTCTCTTCACTGACACTGAAACCCTATGGTGAAAATCCACAGAAATACTGCTGAATCCTTGAGCCACACCCCTCCCGCTCTTTTCTATTCAATCATGAAACTTAATGCACAATGTTTTTGTTAGTTGAATTTCAGTACCAAATTACTGCAGCTGGAGCGTATTAATGCAACTCTAACAAATAACAAAAAAAAACCCTACATAGTGTTAATTATTAATGCCTGTTATTTTAACTGTGTCTACATTAAAGCAGGGCTTTATTGTATGAATTGTGTACTTCTACTTGAGTTAACCTTGAACGATTTTTTTTCAGTATGAAAGAAATTGAAGATTAAAAATCTTCTGGGACTCCAACATGAAATATGTATTTATGAACACAAATAATCCCTCCCGTGAGTTGATGTGGTACTAACCCATAGTATTGTAGCTAAGCTTCCAATTCTGGTAGTACTTTTGCATATCTGTGATGTGGAAATTCTGCATCTAATACTCATTATGAGTAATTGGAGTGATATGTTCATAAATCCTTATGTATAGACAGGAAAACAGCCTTTGATTGCTTCAGTACTCAGCTGCAATCTGACAGTTTCAACAGCCATCTGTGCTCACGTCTGAGCTGACTGGCCTCAGGAACAGATCGGTGAAGGATTTCAGGCAGGAAGCAGAAACAAAATCCAAAATCCAGTGCCAAAGTCCGTTACATCACAAAGCGATAAACTCATAAAACACAATACATTGAAATGTAAAATATATCATATATGCAGGTAAGAAAAAACCTAGGATTTGATCTTTCCATTAGGAAAGTCAAAAGATTTTCCTCAAAATGCTTTTGATGTGACCGTTACATCCCAGAGTGGAGCAGGCTCTTGAGACCCAATTCTTCCAGCTGGAGGAGGTGGTTTGGGCAGCCATCCTCCAGTCAGATGGGCCAGCATCAGACGGAGAATGTTTACTCTCCTGGCAAGGCATGCATGCATGTGGGAACTGGTCAAAGACTTCCACCACAGCTTTCAAGGTCATCTAATGGCAGTTCCCCACCAGGCCCCTTTCACCAAGTTTGTACACAGCCTTGGGATTCTTCTGCCTGTGGTCAGGCGCCTGTGCACAGCACCATGAACTCCATTTTGCATCTTGTGCTCCACATGACCAAAAAGGCACAAGAGCTGCCTAAAGTTAGCCAATTTACAGAGTGTAAAGGGCATGCTAAATGACTGGAAAAGTTTGAATGCTGTCCTGTTAGGAAGCGTGATTACCATCTTCTTTGCTTGTATCAGAAATGGTGGTGAGCAGGACTAGGCAAGTAATCCTGCCCCTGCACTCAGCATTGGTGAGGCCCCACCTCAAGTACTGAGTTCAGTTTTGGATGCCTCAGTACAGAAAGGACATGGAGGTGCTGGAGCAGGTCCAAAGAAAGGCAACAAGGTTTGTGAAGGGCTTGGAGAATATGCCCTACGAGGAGCGACTAAAGGAACTGGACCTGTTTATTCTGGGGAAGAGGAGACTGAGGGGAGACCTCATTGGTCTCTTCAAATATCTGAAAGGTGATTGCAGTGAGAGTGTGGTTGGTCTCTTCTCACTGGTGACAGGTGACAGGACAAGGGGAAATGGCCTCAAGTTGTGCCAGGGGAGGTTTAGATTGCATATCAGGAAAAACCTCTTTACAGAAAGGGTTGTTAAGCACTGGAACAGGCTCCCCAGGGAGGTGGTTGAGTCACCATCCCTGAATGTGTTTAAAATCCATTTGGATGTGGTGCTCAGGGATATGACTGAGCAGTGGGTTGTTACAGTTAGGGTAGTATGGTTAGGTTGTGGTTGGACTTGATGATCTTGAAGGTCTTTTCCAACCTGAGCAAATCTATGATTCTATGATTCCGTGATTCTATGGTTCTATGACTCTTGTAATATCTTTACTGAGAAAAATCTGTAACCCACATATTTAATATTAAGAAGTTCTGTGGTTATTAAATCCTTTACTAAGCCTCTATTTAGTTTTTTGTTTTGTTTTCTACCAAAAATCCAATTCTATTAAAACGAAATTATTCATAGAGAAAATCTGAATTTGTAAAAAAACTTATTTCCCTTTAAGAAAATAATAAACATTTCACTTTGGATTAGCTTAACTGTTTGTTTTTTTGTTTTTTTTTCATTTGACCTGTGATACTTGGTTTCAAATCAATTCAGCAGTATACAAAATTGCATTTTTATCACTTCCTTGCAGAAATAGTAGCAAACACATAATATGTCAGAGATAGCAGAGGCCTACAGTACGACATGGGGAGTACACAATGATAGATTTATAGGGGACACAGTCCATCAAACAGCCAGACCCAGAGGACAAGACCAGAATTGAGAGCATCGGGCTCTGAAGCAACAACATCTTGTTCTAAAGCAAGGTAGTTTAAAGCTTCAGAGACTTGCAACCAAACAGGTGTTGCTTTACAAATTTAAAGGAAACATGTTTCAGTTTTGGCAATAATGACTGTTTTCTTTTGGTATGTTTTTAAAGGTTTGTGTTAGATTTCCCTCAAAAATTCTCTTTAAGGTGTAATCTCCATTTTAATTCCCACTCTGGAATCAAAATAAATGCTAGAACTTCCCCTAGGGTAAAAAATAATCCAAGTTTCTCTTACATTACATTAAAAATCTGAAGTACCTCCAGCATTAATGTGATCTTAGACAAGCCTGTGGAACAAGGTCTCAACCACTCATTTAGAAGCCAGTCATAGAAGGTACAGTGACTACTTTTCGCATGTCAGAGAAGATTTCCAGGAACAAATTTTTGTGGGGAAGTAATGTCCACAGCCTCCTGTGGTAGCCAGCAATTTGCAACACCTACAGGAAAGTAATTCTACAGATTTTAAGCTTGCTACACACTTTGAATTAAAAACAGGTCCCAAAAGGTTTTCAGTGAACCAGAAACCGAACTCCTTGGAATTTTCATATAAAATTGTTCAGCATATTTTCTTTCTCACATGATTCAGACATTGTTGCACAGTCTTTTAAATGTCCCATAGTTTTTAGAACATCCAAAATATAACAATGATTCTAATCTTCCAAATATAATTCTGTGCAGCACTCTGCGCATATTCATCTTATTTTATACATGATGTGATTAAGACCATATATAAATTTCAGAATTGCAGTGATGTTATTGCAGTGTGAAGCGACTCCAAGAAGAACAATCTAGGACAAGTACAATGGAAAAATGCAATTACTTTTGAACGTTTGACAGTAATGTCAATGTTTTCTTCTGGTAATATTCATGGCATTGTTTATTTGCATTGTCTGTGCAAGTCCTTTGATCATTTCTGCGTGGAGGTAAAACATTCATTATTCCAACATCTTAAACTGAGTGATTGTTTTCATAATGTTTGAAACTTATGATAGCTTACCAAGTTTGTTTATGACCTATGAAAATCTATAAATTATATTCCAGCCACTGTCACAGTGGCTGGTTTTGGTGAATGAATTTAAAAACGTAAATGTAAGTAAACGAATCTTGGTATATTTTGGTATTAATTTGCTTACAGAAAATTACTTCATAGAGAAATTGCTTCATAAATAATTTAGTGATGTCTAGGAACACACCATTCGTCAAGGGGATTCTTTTATTATAAGATTTATCTTATACAAAAGCTTACTTAGGAACAGCTGTGACAAAGGTATTTTAGTATTAATTTATTTATGAATTTTTAAGAAAACGCTGAATGCATTACTTATATATTTTGTATTCATCTTAAATACATTACTGACCTTTAGGATCACCAATATGTATTTGGGATTTTTGTTAAAAAATTTGCTTCACTGAGTTGTAATACCAATTCTGCTCTATTTTTTATCACGGTACCTCTGCATATCTCCTTCACAGGTTATATCTCATACCAGACAGTAACCGTATGAAGATTTATAGGATTTACGTAGAGGGATTTAAAAAACCTTATTTTTTAAAGACATGGGTAGCTGCTGCTTAACATACACCCTTTAACTACTAACTTAATGAGCAAGCAAGTAAACAGTACGGTTACATGCATATAGTTACAAAAGTTTTTGCAATGTACATAAACGAACGGCAAACTCCTTTCAAATTAGTACATATAATTAACTCCATTGGTTAAAAATCTAAAGAAAGCAAGCTGTATATCTTATAAAGTTCATACAAGTACAGCATCGTAACTATCACTTTCAGGAAAGCACATGCCAACTTTTAGATTGCAATTAGACTTTAGAACAAGCAAGGGGTCTTTTAAAAGCTGATCACTCACCTTCATGGACTTTGAAAAACTCAGGTAAACATAAAATAAACATGGTGAGTACTCCTAGTGCTAATCTGAAGAGTTCTGATTTTCTCAAAATCAAGCACATGCCACTGAAGCACTCGCATCTAGTACAGTGGTGGCAACTTCCTTCCTGGTTTAGCTTTCAACTTGGCGTGGGCTTTATGCAAAACAACATCTATCCATTTCCTTTTTCTAATATGACTTTTTCTTTTACTCCTTGTTACGTTAAGTTGTAGAAAGACAAGTTCCTTTCTTACACTGGCATGTCTGAGAATGATTCAAGTGAATACAGTAAAGCTAAAACTAATGTATCAGGATGAAAATACAAGAAAACTCATGCATAGGAAGCATTTCATTCATCTGGGGGAATTTTGTCTTAGGAACATCACCCCCTAATGGCCACTCTCATATACCTTCTGAACAATAACATAATCATCTTTGTGAAGAAATTTTGTTCTCGTTTGGCCAAGAAGATTAAGAAAAAAAGTCAGAACCTCACTAAAAAAATAAGTCAGTCAGATGAGTCAGATATGGAGATTTTATTGTTTTATTTATGTACATGTGCACTGGGGGCAAGATGTTTGCGTATGATACTTAACTTCATGTAATACTGTATCTTAAGACTTTGATAGACTGGTGAGTTGATCATTACAACTTCAAGTTTCTGATCTGGTAAATAAGCAATGCTCTGAGTTCAGTGAACTGAGGATGATATGTTCATAGCATCATCAGTGCTCTATTCTTAAAGGACAGCAGGTGTGTTGCAAATCTGTACTGTGTCTTCACTGTTATTAACATTTACATCACAGGAAGTCTGGAAAGAGCCACTACTATCTCTATACATAGTAGTCATAATTTTACAGCTAAACTTTCCAGTTAGAAAAGTGAAATCCAGAATGATATTCCATAAGTTCTTCCTACAGATGAGACTGCAAAGAATATTTCTGAAATATTCTGTATAAAAGTATCCTGGATAATGCGTATGTAAAAACAATTTTTTCTCAAATGTAGAGATATCTACAGTATGAAAGAATTAATTCATAAAGTTTTTTTTCTGACAGAATTTTTCCTACAACCTATTAAATAGTGAGTGCTGCCAAACAGAAGCAATGCCATTGAAGTTAAAATAAGAAATGTCCCATGAACCCAAAATGCCTGAAATGTTATCTAGTTGTCTCAGAAGGTGGGCAAGGCCAGGTGGAAGCTAACACTGTATGCATTCTATAGAAAGACTTCTAAAGGAGCTTTAATGAATATAAATTTTTTAACACAAAATTTTAAATGTAGCAATTTTATGTGATGAAATGAATGAAATGAAAGCAAAATGAACTAATTTTATTCGGACAGCAGAGTGCAGCCTAAGTAGTAATCATAGAATCATTTGAGTTGGAAGGGACCTTTAAAGGCCATCCAGTCCAACTCCTCTGCAATGACCAGGGACACCTACAGCTGGATCGGGTTGCCCAGAGCCCCAACCAACAATGATACAGAAAGTCATCGGTATGACTTTAAAAGGACTTTATGACCACAGCACATTTATATGCCATTTTAGCAAGTCAGCTCTACTTTGTGAGAGACTGTGCTGCCCCTGAAATATCTCCCATATTAGTTATTTATACTTTCCTGATTTTTGCTAGTGTTTACCCACCCCTTTTGTCCAAACAGAATGAAGAAGTCTTTCAGGAACTGCAGGGGGACTTCGGCAAGTAGTATGCACATCTATCCCTTTCTAAGACACTCAGACTTTTTTCAGGCAGGTTTCAGTTCAGTCTCCAGTTCAGGAGAATGGCACAGGACCTGTCCCGTGCCCCCAGGACATCCTAATTCTGTGCACGATTGCCCCGAGACAGCCGTGCATGTGTAAATGAGCATCTGCCTGGACTGACCACTGACTGAAGTGAAAAGCGGGAGTTTTCCTGCTTGGGGACACACTTCTGTCTGCCTAGTTAACAATTTTTCCACAGCTTGAAACAATTAGTGTCATTGGAAACTCTACTTCTCCATGCAGTTTAGTTAAGATTGCGTAAATCTTTCAGAGTCAGCCACGAAGAGCACAGGCAGACAGAAAAGCACTCAGCCAAGTAGGCTGCATGTCCTTACAAATTACCAAAGAAAGCCCTACATGCATCATTATGGCTTCAAACATGTCCCACCACACCTCAGCGACGATCTCGCACACCCTTAAATCAGCTTTATCAGTCAGAGGCACATCTGACTTGTCACACAGTCTATTAATTTGGAAAATTATTCTGCCTTTGGGTGGTGAGGTGCTATGAGGAGTGCGGCAGAGGTCAGCGTGTCCGTTAAAGGATGAGCACAGGCTGCCACAGCGCTACACGGTGCCACGAGAGGAGGTTAAATGTTGCGTCTTGCGTCACAGCTGATTTATTTCAACTAAATGGAGGAGGGAGAGAACGACAGAAATAGTTCGTTTCGTGGTTTCAAAAGACAGACAGGGGTACCCAGGGTGCAGAACGAGGTCTGCACCGCAGTTAATCAAGGGAAACCGCACAGCACAACCACCTCCCTTCGCCGCCCGGCCGACAGGGGGGGCGCGGCGCCGAGCGGAGCAGCCCGGAAGCGGGGCCGTTGGCTGTGGCGGTGCGCGCCACCCGGTCGGGCCAGGGGGCGGGGCCGGCGGCGTGAAGAAGGCGTGGCGCGACGCCCCACCCCTGCCCGTGGGCCCGCCCCGCCCCGCCCCGCCTCTCCTCTCCTCTCCCCTCCCCTCCCCTCGCGTGCGCGGCCGGCCCTGGGGCCGGAGCCGCCGAAGCGCGCCCGCGGGGAGGGGCCGGCGGCGGGGCCCATGGGGACCCGTTAGCAGCGGGGAGCGGCCGCCCGGTGCCCGCTGCCTTCCCCGGCGCAGTGGCGGCGCTGGCTGCCGCCCGGACGGAGCGGCAGCGGGAGGGCAGGGGGTGCCGGGGCCTCCCTTGTGATTTTTTTTTTAATTTTTTTTTAATTTTTTTTTTTTTCCTCCTTTCTTCTCTCTCCTGGCCCCTCCCAACCTCAGCCCTTCCCGAACTGCGAGAGGTGAGAGGGCGGCGGGGGCTCGGCACCGAGGAGAGGGGGCTGGGGCTGCCGGCTGAGGGAGGAGAGAGCGCGGAGGAGGAGGGCTCCGGGGGCGGCTCCCGCGGCTGAGGGGGGAGGGAGGAGGGGCGGGCAGCGGCAGTGGCGCGGCGTCTTCTGCCTCCGGGCGGGGTGCCCCCGGCTGGCACCGTTAGGGGAGGAGCAGCTGTCGGCCCGCTGGTGCTCCGACTTGCCGCTGTCCGAAGAAACAGCGAAGAAACCTATGTCTTATGTTCAGTGAGAGCTGTCGCTCCGGTCTTGTTACGAGCGTGGGTAGGAATAAAGAGCTTGAACTCGTGGTCATGTCGGCGGCTTACACAGTGACAAATGCTGTGTGTTGTGGGGATGTGTCACGTTGAAAAACGGATCACAAGGCGTATTCAGTGATTTTTCCCGGAACAGTCCTTTCCGTTCTTGTGAAGGTGTTTTTGCAACAGAACTCCAAGAGATGCACGTAGATAAGGATTTTTTAAAAAACAAAAGCACAACAAAGCTTGAACTTCAGATATGCATTCCTGATAGTGGAGATCACAGTCCCAAGTTAACGCTTTTCCTGTTTTCTGCTTGCTGAACAATGCTGAGCAACACAGCGCAGGATAGACCCAAACTGATGGCAGTAACCCTCAGCTGAGGCAGAGCTTTCCTCTGCCACCCTTCAGCATCATCAGACTGTCCCTTGAGGATGTCCGCTGCAAGGGCAGGTCCGCTGCTGAAGCTAGCCAGCATGTAGATTTTAAAGCATTGTGTTAGGAATGCAGTGAGTATGAAAAAAAAAATAAGAAAAAAATCCACAGAGACTGAAAAAATCTTGCCTTATGCTGTTATGGTTCAAGCTAATTGCAAACTGTTGCTAACTGGTGATGCACACTGATGAGGCTGTGCCAGTTCTTTGACTCTGGATCACCAGCGCTTTTATAAAGACCATCCTTTAGTTGTTCCGATGCTCCACATTGGTATTGGTGTAATTCACTGTTTCAAGTTGTGGTAAGGAAGATTACCTAAACGGACAAAACATCGCCCAATAATGAGAGGTTTTTCAGCTTTTAGGAAATGGCTGTGTTTCCATTACAAAAGGCAAGGCGAAAGTTTGCCTCCTCTTTATCAGTTAGATTTCCCTTTTATTACAGCAAGTTTACCAAATAGAGGAATGCATTAATTGCAAACCTCACTATCCACTGTTTGCTTTTTTCCTTGGGAACAAAATCATTGATAAACTTCCATTCAAAATAACCAACAAAACAGCTGGTGATCATAAATATATGCTTGAATTGGCTGCATGGCGTTAACAAATGCAACCATGTAGGGGTGATGAGGTTATGTGCTCCAGGTGAGTTCATGTTACTGTTCTCACAGCTGGAAGGTTCTTGCGGCTGGTAGGAAAGATCAAACTGTAGAAGGTCAGATATTAGATATCACATTATGCATGCAAGTGCCTTACAGGGCTGTTTTCTTTCTTCTTAAAGTGACTGTGGTCACTTTGATATAAAAAGTGGATGCATGCTATCTCAGCAGGCTAGATTCTTTGAGTCTTTCTTTGGCCAGAAAATTTTGGTGGCCAACAAATTGAAAAGGCTCAAGAAGCACTCATAAAGTAAGTGTTTGCAATTTTTTATAAAGCCGTTCCATTTGCTAAAGGGTGTTCAGTAGTGATGCTTGGCATTATTCACATGTGTAGTTGATGTTACTCTGGCAATAGTTTTTGGCTTAAGAGCTTCATTTGGCGGAGCAGTTCTCCACCACTCTCCTTCCTGGAGCTACAGCTAGCCAAGGGTAGTGAAAATATACTAAGGTTATTTAAAATAATAATAATAATCTTGTAATCTAATGTTTCTTGAGAGTTTATGTATTCAGATTTCATTCTCATTCCCCCTCTTTGTTTGAGCTGTTTGTTGTATGTGTAACTTATGTAAGTTGTGGAAAGAACTGAGGTGACAATTGCTCAGTGGCACACTTTAATCTCCTTTCTTCCAGGTTACGAACTGTGGGACAAATGAAAGTTCTATCTGAACAGAGTACGCAGGCTGCTCTCAAGCTTTTTCAGTGCCTAGTTCTGATTTCTTCTCACTGTTATTTTTCTGTCCCTAGATTATCTTCTGCCTACCTCATTGTCTTGGAAAGAGGAAGACAAATGGAACTAAACACCTAGAGATCATTCTGGTGTTGTAGGTAATTATTGTACTTAATTCCACTAATGAATAATGCTACCATGAATGTGAATTCAGTCCACAAAGGATTGAGGCCTTCTAGATTACAACTTAGTTAAGTTTTGTGCTTTGCATTTGTGAAGGCTTCTTTCTGATGAGTGCACACAAGCAGGATTTGACTTTGCTTTGCTCTTGTGGACTCAGATCCAGGTGTTTGGAACATTTATATGTGTTTTCATCGCTTACCACTTCTGCTATTTATCAAAACATTCTTTATAGAAGACTGTCAGTAATACTATAACATTCAGTTATAATCTTCTCAAAATACGTGAGAAAATTCCAACCTCTAATCTTCCAGGTATTACTGGAAAAAACAGGAAAATTTCTTACCAGATCTGTAAGAGAAAGTGAAAAATGCCTATGACAGAAGCCTACAGACTGTTCAGTCAAATCTCATTACGTCAATAATATGAACTGGCTTTTGCTTTCTTTCAGTTTTTAGATAGAAAGTAGTAAGACTTTCAAAAGCCACAGTAATTTCCAAAGGGAATCGCTTTGACATTTACACAAAGCAAAGGGGTAAAAGAATGTTGGGGAAAAAAAAGAGTATATGCCATAATCTGGCTTAATCTGAACTCTTAGTAAAGTAAAATACTGCTGAAGGAATAGCAATAGTATAAGAATATATATATATACTTACATATATAAGAATATACTTATTCGTGTCGTGATACAAATACAGAAGAGAGATGGTCTGTCTTGCTATTTATTTCTTTATCTGTCAGGTCAGTAGCAACTTATGATGTACATAACATTTTTGGCAATAGATGTTTTATTTTGTTCTGGGGAACTGCAAATTTTGAGTGGCTTTCCAGGAGCAGGGAGTCTAGAGGATTGTTGTAGTCTACACACTGGAATAACAGGAAGTGTGCTTCAAGTTAATTCAACACAGAGTGATTGCAGAGCACAAGATATCCTTTGTAGCTGTCTGCTGAGACAATTCTAGTCTAGAAGTACACTAGACCTTTTTTTCTTAAAGGTGGTGACAAAAGTAACTGAGAATTCTGGGCATAGCTATTAAAAGGTCTTATTTTTCTATGGGTGTTTCCTGTGCCTGGCCATAACGCTTCCAAGTTAAGACATCCTGTGTTTCGAAAGTTTTTGGTTTGTCTGTTGCCATCCTTTGTCCTTTCAAAGAGTACAATGAGCAGTGTGGTCACTTTGTTGTTTTGGAGGGTTTTGGTTTTTTTTTGTTTTTTTTTTTATTACTTCTTATTAAACACTTGGGAGAACTTTAGTATTCTTACTCTAGATTGCTATTTTGTGATAGATATATATAAATTATAATTTTCTTTTGTATCAGAAATACTTCTCAACGATCAGTGTATCAGAAAAGTTAATATTTTTAGTTGGTATAGTAAGTGTTTAGGCTAAGTGAAATGCATATCTGTAAGCCTCTAGCACTTTGCTATTTGTATTTCTTTAGGTCTTGAAGAACAAAAAGCTTGTTAGACATTTCAGCACCATATCCCAAGTGTAGCATTGCCAAAGTGGTACTGATAGTGGCAGGTAATTGGCAGTCAGACCGCTTTTAATAGCTATGACAATTGTCAGTACCAACAGCAGGAGAGTATTTGGTGTTATTTAGGTTTACTATGCATTTTCCTGGTAGATCACTGTGGGAGAAATACTTCTGTTTTACTGCAAAGTAGAATACCTAATTATCAAGCGGGCCTGCTGAAGAATTACTGTATCTTATGGACTATGCAATGGCATTTTTAAAGAGGACAAATTTATCTTAAGTTGAGAAAGGAATTAATTTCAATCTGTTCATAGGGTTATTTTACCAGCTCATTACCTTTTCAGCATTAAGTGCAATTGATGTTGAAATTCTGATGTATTCCTTGACAACAGGATTCAATTTGAAGAATGATTTTTTGAATTGTAATCTGTGTTTTTCCAAGAGTATTCCTCAGATTTTCAGAATTAATGGAAAACTGTGCAAGAAGTATTTGTAAAACAGAAAATTAAGGTTGAAGAATGACTCCCTCTCTTCTAAAAATGCATCTGAATAGACTTGTCCCACCACCTTAGCTGATACACTGTCAGAATAGTCAGTCTACATACGTTAACTCTTCATTAAATTCTTCAAGAAATTTTCAATAAAATTCTTCAAAATTTGCAATGGTTTGCAGCTCAATAAATTGTCACTTAAGTTAACATTCTATTTTTATTTTGTGAAATCTTCTATGGTCTTGTATTATGCATTCAGTGATGGTAGGTTGTTTTTCTTCAAAGACTGTATTTATATTTCTGGATGACCTTTAAACTATATTCTAAATGCTTTCCTATTTAAGGGGTATGTACCTTTTTAACATTGAGAATTGTCACAGAAACACAATCATACAGAATTGTTGGGGTTGGAAGGGACCTCTGAAGATTTGCTATTCCAACCCCACTGCTAAGGCAAGTTCCCTGGGGTAGGTTGCACAGGAAAGCATCCAGGTGGGTTTTGAATATCTCCAGAGAAGGAGACCTCACATCTCTCTTGAGCTGCCTGTTCCAGTGTTTTGTCATCCCTTAGAGTTTGAAAAGCCATGATTTGTCCAAGTGTTTTGTATGACTACAGCTTTTTGAGCTTTTGAAAAAATACTTTGAAAATGTAAGCTGTTTCTCATTCTTATACATCCTCAATTTTATACTGGGAAAGGAGGGAGAGAATAGGTTTTCATTCTTTTGAGATTAAACATTAGTAACTGGCAGAGTGCTGTGGGCAATTTCTAATTTTAAGTCCCGTTTCTAGTAGTCTTTCTTTAAATGTTTCCTGTGGCTTGCAATTGAAGACTTTTTGTTCAGCTCTGTAGGCTTTCTGCATTCATCAATAAAGCAGTTCTCACCTTGGCAAAGTATTACACAAACAGCATTGGAAAGGAGAACATAAAATGAAAAATTAATTAACCTTCTGAAACACTAGGCATTAGGAGGCCAGAACCATGACTATTTATTTCATCATTCTTTGTTCTGTGATTTGAATGTTCTGGAAGATGTTTGTTTTAAAAAATAAAAACAAATCCTCCTTTCCAATCTCAGTTCTAATTTGAATTTGACCTTTTAAGAAGAGGAGTTCTGCAGTACGCACTTTGCTAACTAATATCTGAGGTATATATTTCTTCTTCTGAAAGACCATATCAATAGCAATTACTCGAGAATTAAAAAAAACACCTGACAATAATTTGAAAAACTAAACATGAAACATAAAAATAGTTTGACTTTGCAAGTGTAAGTGAAAAGTTTTGATTTTTAAACTCTTTTTGCACTCTTTGCCTCCTGCTAGTTTCCCTGAAGCTGCTACTTTTCATCTTTCTCTTTTCATCAATGTGATTAATAGGCAGAATTTAAAAGCTGGACTTAGATGGAGAAAAATTGACTTCCTGTTCTTGCTTCCATATGTTTTGCACGGTGTTTTCAGAATAAATGGAAGGGGATTGTGTTATAATTTACTCATGATTTGGTAACTGTGCTCAGTGTTGTTTATTGAAAGCCATATTCTTCACTGCAGGAGCTGTTTGCACATAACCTTTTCAGTAATATCATCAAATATGCACATCTTGCAGCCTATCAAACTACTGGCTGTTTCACTTTCTAAGGGCTCTTCTTTTTTCCTTGGAGTTCTTAAATCCAACTTGCTGTATAGATATTACTCGTAAAAAGAGAACAAACAATGAAGAAGGAGAAGGGAAGGAAAGAAAAAGCTGTGGTTAGAATGCCTGCTGCATTCTTTATATCAGCCTGCTCTCAAAATCTTATTTCAAAGTATGCTATGCTGTCATGCAATCCTAATTAGAACAAAATAAAAATAATTTAAAAATAATTAAAAAGGAGAGAGGTACATAATCTCAAATCTCTTTTAGGTTATTTTTTAAATTTCTCATGTTTGTTTGTTTTCTGATGTGCCTTCTGTTTCTTCTTCCACCTCTCCGTTGTCTCCTGTCTTTTGAAGCTGTAAAAAGAAAATACTGGTAATGTTTTGATGTGATATGGGCTCTATAGGCAAGATGAAGGTAATAATGTAATCTGTCTAGTATAGATTTGAGTGGATTTGGGGAGAAATGGTATCATTCATCATTCTAAAAATAAAAGCGCGCACCATGCTCGTGCTTACTGTAGGCTCCTTTTCAGAGTCAACAGCACCTGTCAACGTCAAGTTAAAATACTCCTGCAGAACAGATGAAATATTCACGGTACCTGGCTAGGTAATATGGGTGCATATTCGTAATGGACAAGAAGATGAGAATCATGTCCAGAGAGGTTTACTATCCTTAGCTGTAAAGAATGCAGAGAGCAGCATGTCTGAATTACCAAATCAATGATGTGCTGATATGTAGCATGTATGCAGTGAGGAGAAATGACAGAAGCTCATGTGAGAATAAGATTTTTTTCAGTGTCTTTGGTGATGGGACTTGCATGCAAGCAATCCATACTTGTTATGAGTGAACAATTTACATTCTTGTTTGTGTAAATAAGCTATTAGCTTGATGGTTGCCATTCCAGATAAAGTATTCTGCACTGATTGTTCATTATATACAATGTAAGATGCATTTGTTGGTAGATACTATAAAGTGGATTCTGATGGCCTAAAAACTGCTTTTGAATAGTAAATGGTCACTTTGTCGTTGCCAAAGAGGAAACTAAAGTTTAAATCTTGCTCTTTTGCATTCGATGAGAGAAGCAGTATTTTGGATGTAAATGTAATCACAAGCTTGTGTATTCAGACTGTCTAATTAAAACATTACGAAAGTAGAGCATTTAATGATGTTATCATAACTTGATAAGCTTGGCGAGCTTTTCACCGGGAACTGTAGCATTTTAAGCATGGAAGTAAAGCATATAAAAATAATTAACTAAAATTAATCTATGAATTTATAAAAATGTGGGCGGATGAAGTGATAAGTAACAGCTTTTCTTGATAGATTTTTTTTCATTACCAAATACAAATTAAAATTGCACTTTTGCATAAGAAACTGACTGGCTTTTTGACTGAAGAACAATTACACTTAAAACAGATTAAGTGATAATTTCTTTAAGTATTCAGGCATTATTGTCTGAAAATTTACAAGCTTGATAAATATGAGTGCTTTATAAATATTGTAAGCTAGATAAATACTTTCTTTTAGTACTTACAGCTAATGGGGAAGATAGCTTGGCAGATGATTGTAAACCATCTGAAGCAAATGAGAGCTATATGTAGTTGTACAATATGTTAGTTTCGTGTTTTCCTTTAGATTTAGTTAGATTTGATAGGGAGAAAAAAACCAGCAACATCTGGTAAGCCAATAAAGAAAGGTTTTTGTTAATTCTACTTTTTCGCTCTTACAACTTAGCCAACTGAGTTTGAGTTTTCTCGTTTTTAAGAGTACTAGCTTGACAGTGGACCTCGTACTGGTAGGAATACCAACAGTTCATGTATTCCCGTTGTTTGGTTTAGTATCCTCTGTTCCTCCTGGCATTTTATTTATGTTGCTGTTGCCTAGTACTCTCTGTGCAGAACAGGAAATGTTTTAGGAGTCCTGTAAAATGAGGGGTGAGGCAGCTAAGATGATGGGTCTGTGCGCCTCTTGGGATAGCTGAACAGTTAGTTCAGTGAGTGCTTTAATGATTTAAAGGCTTAATGCTACTGTTGTTGCTTTCTTTCTCAAGGTCATTTTAATTTTGTACAGTTGTGGAAAGGTAGGAGCTTGTTGTGTTTGAACAATCTGTCAGATACTGACTGTGATGATTTTTTGTTCTACTTAGTTTCCAAATCCTAGGAAATCCTAGTTGTCCATGCCCAGAAGCAAGCGATATGAAGCTTGTGGTACCCCAGACAAGCTGGGATTGTGTCTTTTGATTTATCAGTCCCACTCCCCTGATAACTTCTGTGCCTGTCTGCTATTTTCGGTCAAACTCTGACAGAACATATCTTTTTGTATGCTTAAATTTCTGGAAGGTGCTGAAAATATGTGGGTAGGTAGGGAAGTCCAGATAAGTAATACTGATTGACTTGCCAGCTGGTGAGCCTGCCGTCTTCTGGGTCTGAATACAACCGAGGATTTTCTTGAACTACCTGTCTGCCACAAGGTAGGGGGGGAACTGTGGCTGTGTGTGAGCGGACTATGTGAGATGAAGCATTCTGGAGAACTGGAGTTACTGTTAGAAGAGCCTGTAAAACAAATATGAGTGGAGAACCTGAGATTATTTTTGCGCAAAACTGCAGACAGAAAACTTAAAGCACAAGAAATGAGTCTTGCCTAGTTCTGCAGTTCAGTTTATTTACTGGCATTGGTTTATTTACTGACATTGATTCAAATAAAATTATATTTGAAGAATGCTACTCAGTGTACATTTTCTCTTTGCTTACTGTATCTATTTGTAGTGTAAGTTTTGCTTTTTGATTACAAAAAATATAGTAGATTTTTTTCAGATTGGAATAAAATAATTACTTCTATTGATGTTAAATTCCACTGCCATTCTTCACATATCTTCATGTGATTTTATCTGGGATACTGATTATAAATATGTAATATGGAGTATGTAGTGATGTGATACAAGATTTAATCTGAAATTAATTAGCATCCAATTACAGAATTAAAGATGTTTTCCCTTCTGTGCCTTAGATACATGTTATTTCTGGAACAGCATTTCCAGGAAGTTTTGCAGAACTCATGGCTTGGATTCTTCTCTTCCTGTACATCTAGTTACCGTCGTTGGCATTCATCTTCTGCGCTTGTAAGGATCAGAACCACAATCAGGCAGTAGATATGTTTCCTATCTAGCCAATCTTGAGCTCACCAGGGAGGTTTATTTCTATCCAGCTGTTACTGTTAAGGCTGTTATGGCATAAACGCACTTAACCTATGGGAGTACACAAATAGAATTGGGATGCTCATTTGATTATATTACTAAATGCAAGTTGTTGTTAATAGATCAGGTCTTTCATTGCCACAGCAGCCAGTCCTGTAAAGTCAAAGAGCCCCTTCTTACTTCCAGGGCCCTTATCCTGTGGTACTTTTTCCAGCAGATCCACGAGGAGGCTGTATCTGCTGTATTGTAGTTTGTGCACCTCAAGCACTGTGTGCAGTTTTGGGTGCCACAATATAAGAAGGACATAAGAATACTAGCATTCACAGGAGAGTAGCAAAGGTGGTGAAGGGTCTAGAGAACAGCATGTATCAGAAGTGGCTGAGGTCCCTTGATTCAGTCCAGAGAAGAGGAGGCTGAGGGGAGGCCTGATGGTGGTGTACAGCTCCTCATAGGAGGAGCTGAGGGTCAGCACTGACTTTGCTCTCTGGTGACAGTGAGGACCTGAGGGAATGGCATGGAGCTGTGTCAGGGGAGGGCCAGGCTGAGTGTTAAGAAAAGGTTCTTCACCAGAGGGTGGTGGGCTTGGAACGGGCTGCCCGGCGCGGTGGTCACGATACTGAGGTGTTGGAGCTCAAGATGCATTTGGACAAAACTCTCAGGCATAGTTTGAATTTTGGGTGGACCTCTCTGGAGCCGGGAGTTGGACTCAGTGATCTCTGTGTGTCCCTTCCAACTTGGGGTAATCTGTGATTGGATGAAATCGATGTAGAACAGTGCTCGTGTCATAACTCATCCATAGTAGTGATATTTATAGGGGAGATGATTTGTTGTTACCATCTCTGGATTAATTTTACCCTGTTTGCATTAGAATCAACTGAGCCAGAATTCTTGGAGTGTATGAAAAAAAGAATCTTCTGCTTATCTTAATATATGTACAACTGTTTGAGCCTTTTGGTGCAGAAGAATGTTTTTGTCAATTCGGGGATAGACATAGCATTGTCTATTTCGTATTGCAACTGAATTTTAACTGGAAAAACACACCTGGCCATACATGGAGCACAAAATTTTTTGAGTGTGAATAAGCTTACTGCAATTTTTACTCAGGAATAGCTCTGTGTTAACGTTTTTGCTTGTAAATGGTGCTGTTTCTGATGATACCTGAGTATCGCTTGGGTAGACAGAAACCAGTGTTAAATGTTCCAATGTTAAAGAATATAAACCTCTGGAGTCACAACTGTTATTCTGTGTGAGCCACTATGATACTCAAGCCAAAAATTCTAGAATCTGGCAGTGTAATCTTCCATAATGTATGGAAATTTTTGTTTTTTTTCTTTTTATCTTGAGTAAAATAAACTGTAAAATGTGCTGTTTCTCTGTAAAGGTCTCTTTATGCTAGGGTAAGGCTGTGTGCTGTGGAGACAGTGTTTCTGAGCAAATGGCTTGCACTTCTCAAGGGGGATGTGTAGTGTCAAGTAGCAGAAAGTTGCAATGGAGTGCCCAGAATTTGGCAGCAGCTGATTTCTGCTCTGGCAGTGCACTCTAACTGTAGTAGTTTTTTGGTTTTTTTTCCTGGGTGAATTACACTGTTGCTGTTAAAAGAGACTTCTTACATAAACATGAATCAAAGTGTTTGTACTTATAAAAACGTTGGTATTGGAAGTGATCATTGTTTTATAGAATCACAGAGCGTGAGCATAGCTATCTTTCTGAAGTCTTTGTTAAGCAATTTCTATAATTTTTGGACTGATACACAGGAATTGAGAAGAAAAAAATAGTAAACATTTAACACTCCTTTTAACATAATCATACAAGCAGGGTCGCAACGGCAGGGTTTGTCTATAGCAGGATTTCTTTGGTAATTATTTTAACATCTTGAAATAATTGAAACTTTAAAGTCTCTTTGTAAGGTGTTAAATTTTGAATGCCTTTTAATGCTCTAAGTATGTATTTGATTAATTCATGAACATCTTACGGCCAGTGAACTGTTCTGATGCTTCAGAATAAATATCTGGGATCTCTAAATATTGGCCAGTAAGATATTACCTCATTACATCTTAATGAGTCTAGTTATGTCTCAAATACATCTTTTCACATGTAATGTTTTTGCTAAGAGGTGTTTTTTTCAGGAGAGAGAAATAACTCTTGCAGTCAAAACAAAGACTTTAATTATTTTGACATTTTCATTCAAAATTAGCACTTTAAAAGATAATTAATATAAGGATTATCTGAGCCTTTAAGTCCCTAGATCTTCAATTTAAAAATGGGTAATTTTAAATTCATTTGACATAATAAATACCTTGAAAATACTGTGCCTGAACAGCGGTGTTGAATGGCAATAGTTTTTTGAAGCCAAAATGTAGCACTGACAGTAAAAATGTTGCCATGAAAAGAGATGTTGAGATTCAAATTTTAAACGTGCCTCAAAAATGTATCTGAGAAACATATTTGCTAACTTGAAAAATTAACTGACTTCCTAGTGGAACAAAAAGTCACAATGAATAAAAAAACTTCGAACTAATTTGTTAAATAACAATTTTTCTATTTAGCCCGCTAATGTTCTTAGATGTATCTGAATATTTGGAGCATAACTACCCAGAAATTATACACTACAAGTATTTTATGTTAAGTAACAGTGTTACTTAAATTTTAACTTTTTGTTGGATTGTAATCTTCCTTTTACATCTGTATGAATAAACAGATCTATGATCTGTAATATCTGTGAAAGTCTGTAGAAGTTTTTTATTAAAAAGTTAACTTTGTTGTCTTTTACTGCAAGTTTAACATACAATATGCATTCAAATCTTCATTTGATCACAAGGTATAATCTGGGAAACTCCTCTCCTGCTAACTGTCTGCAAGAATTAATTTCTTACTCTGTGAAGCTGCTCATGTGAGAGATGTCGTGTCCTTAAATGTTCAGCTGCTCCACTCTTAAGAATATCAATCTTATCAGTCAAAATCCAAGTTCTCAAAACTGCCTTCCGGTAATTTTCCACAACCTCAGTAATGTCAACGGAATCCTGCAGAATCATGTTTACAAAGAGGACCTTGTACCTGTATTCAAAAAAATTTTGACTCACCACGAGATAGAATATGGTTATTCATCTGTAACAAAGATCAGAAAAGATGTGTGTAAGCACTTTGGGATTTTCTCAAACAAAATCTTTTGCCTTAGTAGATAAAAAAAAAAAAAATTAGAATCCTTACAAAGTCTGTTTATACTGTGTTTAGTTAAGATGCTGCCACCCAGTTTACTTTTTTTAGCAGGTTTCTAAGAAAAGTGTTAGTGTATTAGAAAGACTTACAATAGAATGTAGTCATGGGTGTGGGTGTTTGGATCTGTCAGCACCCACCCGAAGAAGAGATGTCAAAGATGAGGTTTGAGTGGTCTAAGTAAGTGTCTGTCCTACCAACTCATCATCTGAGATCTCCACAAAGGTCATTAACTCCTAGCAGAGGGACCTTAAAATCTATCACATCACTCATAGTAAGGAAGCTTGCTGAGAACAAGAAGGGGGCCTCAATTATTTCAAGCAGCCTTACCAATTTAAACTAAGTGCTGCTTGCTTTGTTTTGTCATTTTTTATACCAGCTTGTATCTAATTTATGTGGAAGAAATATATATATAAATGTATTTTATGTTGAGAGAGTGTTTAAAGGAGCAAGTTTGTATAATCTAGAAAAATGAAGGAAAATAGAAAACAGTTCTGCTTTTTCATCTTTTAAAACTACAGCACTTTCTTTTCTAATCTCTGTTTGAGCCCATAGCTTCACAACTGGAAAAAAGCAATAATTGGACTGTGTTTCCCAGAAAGTCATAAGAAAGTGCTGAAAAAGTGCTGGAGTTGGCAAATTTGCCATTGTCTTAGCTTACTTTTACTGGAACAGTTTGAATTTCAGATGAGTCTGTTACACAAGAAAGAGAATTCAGGTCAGTCTTTACGTATAATGGATTTACCATACCTGCAGAAGGAAAGGTATTTAAAACTTACTTTTTATTGTTAAATGGGTAATTAAAATATTACTACTATAGTGAACGTTAACAAATACACCAGTAGCTTATCTTCTTTATCCACCTTTGAAAAACACTAAACACCAACACAAAACGTAAGGAGAGGAGTAATTAAAAGATGCCATTTATTATTACTGCTTGAATTGTACTGTAGTTTCTCCCAACTTGCAGTTGCATAAAGGATGATGTTTGAACAATACAGCTGAAACTTGTGAAATTTACAGAGCTGTATAATGTGGATAGGGACTGGACTTCATGTATTTTCCGTTAAACATCCATACAATTTTTATGCTAATCCCCAGCAAAGATGATAACAGCTTAGTATATTTATCTAGTTGATTGTCTCACCTTTCAAGTTGCCCTCAGCTGTTTTCTGGGTATGCTGCAACTGACATGGTGCATCAGTTTTGGTAGACCAGGACGTTAGCAAGATACAAGTTCTGAAATGCATCTCTTGCGGAGGACAGCTGGAATACTGTTTCTATAGAAATGTGCTTTGATGGCTTTTGTGAGAAGCAGTTTCATAAATAACTGAGTTCTGAGCAATGGTGGGTGAATTTTCCAGCTTAAAACTGGCCTTTTCAGCATTGTAGTTCCCAAGAAAATTGCGTACTTTTCTGCTGACGTGAAAGAGTGTTGGCTTTTTGCGTGATAAAATTATGCACTGTGGAAATTTTCATATGGGCTCTGCATACAGCCTGTTATAAAGAACACTACAAGTATCCTAATTGCCGCATCAAACAAGCATAGTTTGTAGTTTGCTTTGTTCATTTGAGAGATTGTTAACTTCTTGATGGCAAGTGTAGGTAAGAAAAGAAACAATTCCTATAAATTGATTGAATTTGTATCGTGGAGAGCTGAACAGACCAGGTGAACTGTGAAGACTGAAAATGTAATTCTATTTATCAAGGATTGATAAAAACCAGCATCTCTTTGTTATTCTAAAATTGTTGTGAGTATTTGCATGTGATTGAAATTAGTCTCAGCAGCTTAGACCTAACTAGCTCCGTATGTTGTAGAGGGAATAGGCTATTTTTCAGAGACAATATAAATCGGTCATTGTATGTTTTGTCCTTGTGACTTGATTTCTTTCTCATTCAAAGAAAGACTTTTTGAGATATTTTAATGCATTGCGTGCAGTACTCATCTAATGGGAATTCTATCTCAGAAGTACAAGGATGTCTTTTTCTCTTCTCTGTCACAGTACCTTTAAGCTGATGTGAAACAGCTGATTCCATACGATGAGAGAGAAGCAAAGGAGGTTTCATGTTGTTCATTGAGCAGGGGGTGTCTCTGGTGTCCTGGGCAGTGACTGGTTAGCCTTTATTGCTTTTGCTTTTAGTGATATGTAAGTGAATGGAAACCACTAGCTCATTTCAGATGTAGAATGCTAGAAATTTTTGTTTACTGCAGACCCAGATATGAATCAAGGCACAGCGGGATGAAAGGCTCTGTAACACTGTACCAGTCCCTCGAGTCTTCCAGGCTGTTCCTGTACTGCTTTTTGTTGTTGCTTTATTTTTAGTTTAAGTTACCGCATGTCCTGTAAAGGGAAAAATATTATTTGCAGTTCAGTTTCTCCTCAGTACAATCAGTTATCTTTGGACAGATTTTAGTCCTTTCTGTAAATTTATTCTTCAGCAGTGCAGAAAGAATTTTGTTTGCTTTGTGCAGTTTTTTTCCCCTCTGTAGAAGCAAGAGTTAACAGAATGAGAAGAGATTCTGAGATGCGGTACAGGAATTACTTCTCTGTCATTTGTGGTTTAAGAAAAGGGGGTGGTATTCAGCTCGCGAAAGGGCTTTAATGAATACTGTTTGGTGCTTTTGAAAGCTAATGGTCAGAGAGCAACAGAGGCAGCCTTGGAGCTTTTAGGGCAAACTGGCTGGCGTTTTTCCTGATGGAGGTGATTGTTTCACCTTCTCTTTTTACCTCGGGATTTTCATCACCCGTTGCCTTTTGTTTATATTCAAATGATGTGCCGTTAAGAAGCGTTTTTGTGTGAATGCGGTCCTCTCCCCCCTCCTTCCCCTGTACAACCGCTGCTTGCCACAGACGGGCAGAGCATGTGTTTCTCTTGTCTTGGTTGGGTGCACAAATCTTCTTTTATGCGTGCTGCTCCTTACCCTGTTGCCTAGACGATCACTGGCTTTCACTGAGGATGTCTGGTTCTCGTAAAGACTTTGACGTGAAGCAGATTTTAAAAATCAGATGGAGGTGGTTTGGTCATCAGGCGTCAGCCCCTAATTCTGCAATTGAGAGCCACCAGGGAGACTTCTGGAACAGAGGGCAAAATGTAACGACTGGTGGCGCAAAGTTTTTAGATTCGGGTAACCTGCCTTTAACAGCAGTTGGTTATAGGAGGTCCAGCCAACAGGATTTCCAGAACTCACCTCCTTGGCCAATGGCATCCACCTCAGAAATCCCCGCATTTGAATTCTCCGCAGAAGATTGTGGAGGTGCGCGTTGGCTTGGCAGACAAGAGACAGATGATAGAGCGAGTGAAGAAGAAAATGAATCGGACAGCAGTTCGTGCAGGTTAATTGTTACTTTCCTATTGTGGGAAATGTGTTTTTGTTTCGTGTTTACAGATAGCGTGCACGTAAAGGCTAGCCTTTGTCCTGGATTAAAATGCTTCAGAAACCTAGCAGTCACTGTGTAATCAGCAACAGAAAATGTTTTATAACCAGGCTTCAGCGTGTTTACTATGACCTTTTTAAAAGGCAATGCTATTTACTCAGCATGGGTAAATGAAGCTCAAGCAAGTGCATGCGTTTGTTTTCAGTATTATACCCAACACATGCTGACATGAACAAGATGATGTCCACGATGTGATGATGATACTGGATACTTTTAAAATTATTTTGAAGTGACACCGATTGTCTAGGTATGGTGAGAATGGGTCCCTTGCCGGATGGGAGAAAACTGTGAACGTTTAAGCTGCTTGTGACTCTTAACTGATGTTTCTATGTATTTCTATGGATAAGGGTGATGGTGCTTTAAAAAAAAAAAAAAAAAACTTAGGCTGTAAGACAAAAACATCATTTTTGCTTGTGTGTATGCAACTTGAAGGAAAAAAAATAATCTATTGTATGTCAGCCAGGTTATGTTGAAAACTAATACCAAATGGTTGCATTAAAATGATGGTAGTTGTCTGTGGGAGTGTCTTAAACTGTACCCAGTTTAAAAGAAAGATAGTGGTTTTATTGTGTCTACAAAGATGTTTTGGTGTTCTTTTCTTGCATATTATTATTAAAGATCGAACTGTAACATTTGTTCTTAAGTGAAAGGTGTATAACAGCGGAAAATTAGACAGGTTAATGTTTCTTGTTAAATGTTAGTTTGTTTCTTTTATCTCTTGGTGCAATCTTCATTGAAAGTATTTTTCCTCTTTTGTGCTGCCTGTAGCGCAGTAATAGTTAGCTTACCATTTCATGGAAATGTTAGGGTATTTACTTTCTTGATTTTTCAGATAATTTGCAATCATAAGGCTTTTTGAAAAGTATGTTGGTTTAAAACAGTACACTGCTTAATAAAGCACATTAGGGATGGATCGGTCTAGTTAGAGCAGTTTCACTGTTTTGCATTCCCCAGGAGAAGAATTCATTTAGTGCAAGAGCAAAGCGGTCTAGAATATAAACACTAAGTATTTATGGTTTATATAACCTTTAAAGACTGGAGGAAAGGAGGGAAGGTAAAAATGCTTAGGAGTCTACACTGTGTATTTGCCTTTGTCACTGACCTGCAAGAGTACTGGCATTACAGTGAGGGGAAGTTCTGCATACTGATTCTTTGTAACAGGCAGCCTTATCGTGCTGCAAAGACTGGGCAGCTATGAGTAACATACCTCTAAAGAATTCTTACTTTAAGTGATATTTGGGTATGATTTTTTTAAATAGCAATGTCACTAGATAGTATAGTATGGTAGATATAGATGTAACAGCACTGTATCGCATCTGTTTGTGATGTAAATTTTTTTGGTACAGCATTACCCCAGATAAGATATTCTCACCACAGCAAGGCAGTCAGTGTAGGAAAAAAAAACCATGCAGTTCAAAGAGATAAATATGTAGCTTGAGGTTATTACAGATTTTTTTAATGATATGAGAAGAGTTTACACATGAAAAACTAATTTGTTACTTTGTAGAGCTGAGGAGCTACAGATACATATTGAGGGAGTGGGAGAGATCTATATATCCCTGCTATTTTATTTTTTCTTCTTTGCAGATGGACTAGTAGACTTTAATGCATGTAGGATTTGAACATAGTAACATTTAGTCACGAATAGCATCTGGAGTTGTCTTTAATTCCTTTGTTGTTTTGTAATTCTTGCTAGTGTTTTAATTACATGCTTTAAATATTTTAGGTAATTTTTCAGTTCAGTGTTGGTATACAGTTTAATATGTAACTAATGGTAATATAAGGACTTGCTTCATATCATCATCTGTAGTTTTGTTTTCAAGGGTAGATTGTACATATACTTGTATCTTGTTCTTTCCTTTTATTAAGAATGTGTAATCTACATAAGTCTACCCAGCAACTGGATTTTTTTTAGTGTTAAGAACTTGAGTAAGTGGTTGTCTTTTTATTATCTAAAATACAACTTCTTATCTACTGACCTCATTTGTGTAGTTTTCAGAGGGCTTTTGCTTTTTCCCCATGTGAAAATCCTGCTTCCTCCATTAGAAACAAATAGCGTGTACAAAAAAATCCTTTTTAAAAAACAAACAAACAACTTTTTGAAGAAGCTGTGGGAGTTAGCTTGCTTCTTCAGTCCTCTGTAACTTCTTGCCCAAGCCCTAAAAGCATGAAATGACAGAACCGAGCTCACTGCTTTGTGTGTTTTTCTTCTTTGCCATGTCATATGGCACAGGTTGAAAAGCATTTTGATCAGGTCTCTGTCGTTGTAAGAGCTTTGGATCATTATGGGATTCATTTTGAGGAGAGATAATGTAGGGTTCTTTTCTTATTAGTAAAGAGCTTGGTGGTATAAGAGATAAGCAAATCCCAGGTTTGGTTCCGATTTTCTGACAAAGGCTGCCACAGCTGTCTGAGATGCAAACATTCACATTCAGGGGTCAGAGCTGGTTGGCTGTAAAGCTCTTTACATCATTCTTCTGTGTTGAGATCATCATTGTCTCAAATGCTAGTTTAACAAGTCAGTTAGGTATTAATTCTTTTACTGTTTTTCACCTCCCATATTTCCTCTGTTGTGCCTGCTGGTTAACTTTCCTGAGGTGCTGGTCATCCTTTTGGACTTGTAACTTCTTAAAGTTTTCCAATAGGTGCACACATCCTTGTATAGCAAATTAAAGCTTATGAGCAATAGCTCTGTTTTTCCTTACTTTTTGTGGGTGCCTTAGAAGCAGTCCTCAGGCCTTGGAGGCTCCGTGGATAACACACTGAAAATGCTTGAATGTATCTAGTATGCAGTGTGTCGTCTGGTTCGTTTCACCCTGGCAGGCATTAAAATATTGGGATTGTGTTACTGTAGATTTATAAGCATGGAAATAGATTCAAATATAAAATATGTATTCATATTTGAACCCTAAATACAAGCAGTTTGTCAGAAGTTGTCAGTTGTATCCTAACCTTGAACAGTTCAGTAAGATGCCGGCAGTCTTTAAGACAAGGTCTGAATGCTGAGGGTGATAGCTACTCTGCATTTGGATTCTGTATAAACAGTGCTGGAGTTAGCACATTGGAAGTTCCACCCCAAGTCTGTCCTCTCCAACACTAGAGACCTCAGTTGCAGCTGAGATTCTTGTCTTAATAACTTTAAAGAACAAAATACATACCAACATATGAAATCATAGAAACTGGCATATTATTATTTTGATAGGTCGTGTTCTGATCTCCATGTGCAATAAAACGTCATTGAACTTGGTGGAAGCAGTGTAAACAACAAAATTGATAAATTATTTTTAACATTGTTTTCAAAAGCTTTATTTTAAAGCAATCTTAAAGCAGCAGTGAAGTTCTAAAATTCAGATTTGTTTGAAGTTAGAAAACTTTAGTATGTATCCTAATTTGTTCAAGAGATGTACTCTGTGTTTTCTAATGACTTAAGGAATTGACTAACATTTTTTTCCTATTATTCTCCTTTGAAATGTCATTATATTTACTTGATTTTAACTATCTGTTCACTTTGAGATATCTGATCGGCTAGTTGATTTTCTGTTTACTTAAATGTCTTGGTTTAAAAGGTAATATTGCACATTTTTCAGAAAAAGATTTTAAAATTCATTTTGAATTTGTTCCTCCATCTCTGTTCCGGAACGAATAGTTTGAAATGTATTTTTCAAAAGATAAATATGGAGGCATCTAACCTAAAAGATATCTTCTGAAAAATAATTTAGTATGTAGACCATGAGATAACATGCTTGAAAAAAAGATTTTTGCAGACTTTGTTACAACCAAGGTTCTTACTTAGTCACATTTGTAGGTCATAACTAAGATGTGTGATTGCTATAACTGTTGTAACTCCTGCTTTGAAATGAATTTTGATACTTTAAAATAATTAAAAGAAAGATGCAGATCCTTGTACTAGAAGCAGATTGTGCTTCTCCCCCATAAAAAACACAACTCTCTCTTGTAGAAAGATTTAGTAAATGTGGGAGGAAAGAAGGCTGGTATGTGTTCTAGTTTTTGTTTTATTTTGCTTTTGCATTGAAAACTCTGCTGTGGCTTTGTTTAAGCTATGAGCATGAAACCTCAAACAGGCACGGAAGGAGAGATGTGAATTTAACTCTCTAGTTGTCATAGTCTATGCTGTTACTTTGAAACTCATTTTTGCATGGTTTACCACCAACTAAGTTAATTGCTTCATTGCTCTGCAATGAGCTGTTTTAATGAGCTAAGCACCTTACTCCAAACATCCTACTGCAAGAAATAAAATCCTTTAAAAAATAATGATTTTATACCATAGCTTCTACATGGTTTTGATTTTCAAAAAGGGGGAGTACTCATATATAAATATTAAACAGAGAAGTCAAAGCTAGCGTCTTTAGTATATTAATTTTTTATGTCTGTCACCAGGATAACGCAATGTGTAGCTCTCAGGGGAGAGAGCTTGCCTTTAGGGTAACTTACATTTTTATTATCATTATAATTAAATAATTAATAAAAGTATTAATTGGTCAATGCTAGGTGGGATCTTTTTTACATAAATAGGGAAATAAAAGAGATAAAAAAAGTGGGATTAAAGTGGAAGGCTGCAAAAAGAAAACCCTACAGACTAATGTTCTAAGGTATTTATAACAAAAATATTTCTACTGTATGTGGTAAAAAATGCTAACTTAAAGGAATATGTAGAAGGGGTTCTTTGATATGTGTAGCTATTTTATGTGCTGGCAGCCTCAGTCTTTACTGTAATTATCCTGTTAGTACGTGTGAGGTGTGCAGAAGTCCCTCTAGCCTGCAGGAAGGAAAGTTTGGGCTATAATTAGAGATAAATCCGAATTGAGAGCCAGATTCAAAGGGAGCAAAACCACCTGTGATGCTCAGAGGTGCAGGACCTCATGGCTAGGTGCTTGCTCTGAGCATGCAGACCACAGATCAGCATTCAGTACTGGAGTTGCCTCGCTGGGAGGGAAGGACATCAGCCAAGAATTCTGAGCGATTTCGGTACTGCTGCTGGGAGAGAGGAAAGCAGGTTCTTCCCTTCCTCTGTTCTTGCCTTGCTTGTGTATTCTCCCATGCTGTCATGGCTGAAACTGAGCTGAACGAGGAAACAAATTTGTAAGAGTGTTTGGGGAAAGGGTTAGGGAGGATTTAAATTTTTCATAGGCAGTCACTGTGTAATAGGCATAAATAGACCTTGAAGCTATATCTTCCCTTTTGCATAAGCACTTCAGCTATTCGGCTACCTCTTTCATGTTCTCTTTATGGATCACTGAAGCTTAATGTTTCTTTCCCTTTCCTTTTTATTTCCCTGAGGAAAATGTTTTTTAAGGTACTGGCTGCAAGAGAGGATGGGTATGGTGTTGGATTTGTTCAGGTAGGGGGAGTGAGCTGAGCGCAGCTTTGTTGTGTCGTAAGTGCTTTATCTTGGGCCTGTGGAGAACAGACTGCTGCCAGTTACTTTTCCATACCAAATGAATGTGGTGATTGCTAGTGAGTATTGCACAGAGCATGCATGTGTGTGCTCTGGGGGCTGACGGTGGCTTAGGTCAGGGTATCTGCTAGGAAAGTGCTGCCTGAGGAAGGTTTTCCTTCTCCATCCTAGTTTGTTGCTTCTTTGGGTGTGTCTGCACAACTCTTTGTGAGGTTATAATGTAGATCCGATCCCTGATACCATGCAGGTTTTGTTTTCTTTTGGATAATTATTAATGGTGTAAGCTGAGGAATCTGGTTTAAAATACAGTTCAACAAAGAAGAGATGCATTCTCTGAGTACTTGCTCCTTCACCTGTGAAAATGCTGCGCAGCTCTGACAACGTAATGGTTTTTATGGTTACGTGGTGAGTCAGATAAGGGAATTGATGTGGCACAAAGTAGTTTTTTTCCTACCCTCATCTGTTTTTCAGGTATATGAGTTCCTTGATTCTGTTTCCCACATGGCCACAAAGAACACTTGTTCCAGCATGTCGGAGGGCCAGCAGTGGAGCTGAACAAGTGACTCATGGGGGATGAGAAGAACTTGTCACAGCTTAAGTAGATGCCTAGCCACCACTTCAGAGCACGTTTAAGATATTTAAGTCCTTAGAGGGAAGTAGGTAGGCAGGTATCTCATTTCTGATCTATTACTAGATTTGGGTTTCAATTATGTGTCAGATTACTTGGCCTATTTAGCTATCTGAGTGCATGCCCAGGCGTGTGCGCACACACACACAGGAAGAAAACTTTACAGAACATTTTTCTTCTGAGAATTTAGACTTAGATGTTTGAGGATCCCTCTTCAAATAACTGTTCTAAGCTAGGGAGCGAGCTCAGGATAGAGATCATATGAATCCATATGTTTCCAAATACCACAGTAGATCTAGAGTATTCTTTTAAGTTATCTGCATAGTGGAAGGTGAGAGAATTGTAATCAAGAAAAAGTGTGCTTCCCTCGGTGTATGTAATTAGGATCCAGCTCCTTTATATCCTGGGTCCATGCATTCTATTTACCTTTTCCATCTTACTCTCTTCTTGAAAACAGCTATGTGTATGGACAAGGATAATTGTTTTTTCCATCCACCCTTGCTTTTCCCCCATACGGGCTTCTAATCTGTTAGATCTCATTTCAAGTATTTAAGGCGTCATGAAGTAAGGTGATGGTGATATAGTGATATAGTGACGTGTTTCTTGATTTATTTTTTCCCTTGCATCCATACACTTTTTTTTTAGCTAATGTGCCAAGTTTTGTTGTAACCATCTTAAGCAAGTGTGTATTGGAGTGGCAAGAAGTGTGAGTCCATATTGCATCCTTGCATCACTTCTTCACTTTGTGGGGTCTTGGTGGATGCCTGTTCTTCCACAGTGTCTGCAATGCTGTAGATATGATTATTGGACTGATCTCTGTGTATCCCTTAGTTGAAGAGTACAACGAATCATCGTTTCTGTTTTTGTAAGAGCTTAGACAATGTTTGGAGAAAGAAAGTATGAAAATAAACAGAAATTAAATAGGAAGGGAACGTGCAATTTTCATTGTATCATCTGTATTGAGAATTGTTGTAATTTAATATTATGTGAACTAAGTTTTCTGTTACTGTCTTCAGCAGAACCTCCAACAGCAGTCATACCATATCATCTTGTCAAACTATGGAGCCCTGTACATCAGATGAATTTTTTCAGGCTCTCAATCATGCTGAACAAAGCTTTAAAAAGATGGAGAATTATCTTAGACACAAACAGCTATGTGATGTGGTGTTAGTTGCTGGTGATCGTAGAATTCCAGCTCACAGGTAAGCTTATAATGACTTGAAGTAACTTTATATTAATTTACAAATGTGTCTTCAAAGTGTGTGTTCTGTTTGGAACATCCTAAACAATTTGGAATACTTTAAACATGCTTAAGCTTTTTGACATTTATTTGGAAACTAAAACATAATTTCTGTTGTATGTGATACAGCATCAAAAATGATCATGATTTTCTCACATTCTTTTTGTCTTTAAGCATATAGTAGGATGTTTGCATAACAAAGTAAGCCTCAAATGCACCTTCATGCTATTAAAATCAGTAGTGGCTTTTGTACCATAGAATGGAGTAAACAAGTTTTGTTAGACTGATTTTTTTACTTTGTACTTCCAATTAAGTTATTGGATTCATAGTTAGTAATAAGGGCAGTCTGTGTCCACATAGTTGTTTTGGCTCCCATATTAACAGGAGTCTTTTGGTAGTAGACAGTAAGTGTTAAAAAGCTAAACGAGATCAAAAGTTACCGTATCTGTTGTCCTGTTCCTGCTAGGAAAATACTAAAGATTCTGAAAAATAAGTATTAATAACAGAAGCATGTTGCAGTATTTAATGCACAGTTTTAATAGTTTAAATAGGTACTTTGGTATAACTAAGCTGTGGCTTTGTAAAGTTATTTCTACAACAGAAATAGTAGCCTAAAGCATTCCTATTTTCCATTGCTGATTTCTCCCATCACAGTGAAGCCACGGATTTATACTGCAATAGTTAATAGAAAGATGAGGAGAGGTTACTCGTTTGGATTTAGTATTTTTTCTGGGGAGCAGGCAGGTCCTGCTCCCCAGAAGTTAACACCATAACTTGTTAATGCTCTCTGAGTGAGCCTTCATTTTATAAAACCTCATTTTTTCCAAGTTGATTAAAGCACACTTTACTGTAGTTAATACAAAAACAGGCGGTCCTGGTCTTTAGCCAGCCCTTGACCCCAATTCCTTTGTAAACAAAGTTGACAAAACACTTCTGTGGATGATAGCATTTTTTTTCAGAGGGGCAAGGGGAGTGCAGTTGAGCAAGCTGTTTTTATTTTCTTTATGGCTACGGAGTTGAATATGGTCAGTCTTTGTCAGATTCATCACACAACTTCATCATTGCTATGGAAAGAGTAAGTCAGATGGAAATGGGGAATGCGCTTACTCCTAGTGGATTTGTACCCACTGAAGTAATTTAGAAGTCAAGGAGCTTTTGACTGCTTGCTCTAAATTGCTGTAAATAGGAAAAATAGTGATTAATGCAGACAATCTTACTTCCTTATGTGGCGTGGCAGCATGTTTGCAGTATGCAGTTCTGGGGTTGGGTTTATTTAACGGTTAAAATGTGTGGAAAGGGTGCAGAGGACAGCTTCTAAAATCTTGTATGGACTGGAAGAATTTGCTGCGAGATAAACAGACAGCATTCTGAATGCTAAAAACTTCTTTGATGTGGTTCCTACCTGTTTCTCGTTTATTTATAGAATTGACTTTGCTCTCCCAGTTTCTGCTACTGTTATCTATTTCTGTAGTGCACTGAGTGCATGCTGCCACCTGTTATTTGCATTGTTCTCTTAGGAGGGGAAGCTTCTCGCTGTAGTTGGAATATTTTGTTTTAAATATGCATAAAAGTTAAGGCCAAAGAAGCACATGCTGTGCTTTTAGCAGGAGATGGGAGTCTTACGCTTCTCCTTAGTTCACTTTATAACGTTGGAGCAGCCTACGAAGAAGCTTTGTCTTTTGCACAGTAAGTTATTTCTCTTATTGATTTGTTTTCGCAGAGAAACATAGGAATAACTACAGTCCTCATCTCAGTATATTCAAAGCACTTCACTGAAAATTGAACTTTTCATAGCACAAAGGATAAAGATGGAAATGCTTAAGTTGGCTCACAGTTTCACAAAAATTCAGTAAGAAGATTGACTTGATGTACTTGTGGTAGCCTGTGTTATAAGAAGAAAAATATGTAGGATTTTTTACTGCCTACATCAACCTGTCCGAATTCAGACTTATTTAGCATTATCTACAGACAGGAACACTCAGTGCGCTTTAGTGTTCTATTGATTATTTTATCATAAGACTTAACTAGTGACAAAGCATTTATTAAATAGATAATAGATTAAAGACTTGACATGAGAAGGCATGGAAGAAAATAGAAAGTTCATTTACACTGGACAGTGGTTTTTAATTTAAAAATTGGTAAGAACATTTTTTACTATTATTAATCCTTCACATATACATAGAGGAGTTTGCAAATTATCTCTTTACAACCTGCTATTTTAAAAACCTCTTATATCCTTTCTTAATCATTAATTTCTACTTTTGCTGATACTTGAATGTGCTGAAGTGTATGAAGTATTTAGAGAAAAGAGCAGTGAATTTGGTATCTGACAATAGTAAAGAGCATAAGTAATAAATTACTGTAAAGTTCTGAAGATGTTTCATTTGAGTCTACTTGAAGAATTAAGGCTCTGAGTCTACTACAAATAAGAGTAGCATGTAATCTTCCTGAATATGGTATTCTCTATCTTTTAACTGTTTATCTTCTCATTCTGTGCTAAAGTTATTGCTAAGAAATTCTTCAGTAAGTCAAAATCTAATTAGGAAGGGGGACAGCTCTCAACAAGGAAAAAGTGCATTATATTCCCACTCCCTGAGCCTGTGCTTTCATAAAAAAAATGTTGCTGGGCTCTATTAAATGTGAGAAATCTAATCTAGTTTTTCATATCAGGTGGTAAACGTCTCTCCATTCCTGTTTATTACACTCACCTAACTGCATCCCCATAATAAAAGTTTGGTTTGGTTTGTAATATCTTGATGGTCAGTACATTCACTTGAGAAAGGGGAGGCCTTAATAAATTCCTGTCCAGAGAGGATTTAAAGCCTGCACCATGTTAGCAATCTGAAAATCTCTGTAGAGACTTATTTTTTCTTCTTGTTGATAGTGACAGATGAAAGTATTTAAAAAAAAAAAAAAAAAAGCATGGGACAGGAGACAAATGGAAGCTTATGCACTTTCGTAGTCAGGAAACTTGTTTGGAAGAGTACAGATCTTGGTTTGCAAACTTATTTTTATCTTGATGGTTATTTGTCCATGTACTTACTGCTTTTCATATGACTTAATGCTTCCATTGTTTCACACACGGTATTATTTTACTTTGTAATTTTTTTAAATTGTTGTAACTACATGTTTGTAAAACTTTCATACAGTGTGTTTATAAAAAAGAAAAGCACATGTAAGAGTAGTTCTTTTGTGTTAGGTATCTGTTGCTACCAACTGGGATTGTTTAGAAAAATTTTACGAAATTGATTGTAACCATCACTTCAGTGTGGAAGTGGCAGAAGAATTTTGAAAAGTTTGACTTCCTGGGATGAAAGATCTATGTAGGTTGCCCTGAAAGTAATACCTCCTATTTATTTCCATGGAAACTACAACATATATACAGAGCACAATAGCACTATTTGATAGAGCAGATTCTCAGCTACAAAACACTGTTTTTCAACGCAGTCACCACCATTAGCCATGCATTTTATCCAGAGATGAACAAGAGCCTGCATGCCACACTTGTAAAAATCTACATGGCCATCTGGAACATGGTTTGTCTTTCATGTCACTGTCACCACTGCTGAAATGCACCAACCTCTGCCTCACTGTGCTCATATCCACTGATAAGTCTCCATAAATACTCAGCAAGTGTCAATGAATGTCAGTGGATGCTATTTTTTCTGCAGGGAAGAATTCAGTGACACACCTTTGTTTCACATGCCCTTCCATGTCAGTGCCATGTTGTCAGACTGCCCCATCTGTCACACAGCAACAAAATGTAACATAATAACAGTGTGAAGATTCAACCTCTACTGCCAAACCACCAACATCTGCCTCTGATGCCGTGGGCCAACATAATAAAATAGGAGGCATTACTTTTGGACCAGTCCTCATAATTGAACATTATTTCAACATAAAAATGGTGCACGCTCTGTGTATTCGTAGGTATTTTACACACATTTAATTTTAATATACACAAATATATTAATAGTGTGATGTAGTACCACTTTCATGTACACCTTTAACTACCAACGTGCTTTGTTACCAAGAGCAGGAAGCTGCTTGGAGCCGCCATTGCACAAGGTGCTTCTTTAGCAGGAGGTCTAGCTGTTGGCTTCTTCAGGACTAGTCTTAGGTGCTACACAACCAGAAACCAGGAGGTGCCTAGGAACTGTACCTTTTGTCTATAAGATGTTGTGAAGCTTCATTTAATTTTGACATATGAAGCAGCTTGGTGCATACTAACTCTGTAAATTGCCAGGTTTGACAGCTATCAGCGTTTTATTCAGTAATTACTTTGGAGGCCTAGAAAACTGTCCAGGTGATGCACCTTGTGGCCATTCCAGCAAGAAATACACATTTTACTGGCTCTTAGTAAGTAACAGTGAAATTAGCCTGGCTCTTCAAAATGAGTTGTCTGTTTCTGAATCAGTAAAAAACAGAAATTAAAGATATCTGTAATATTAGAACCTCCTGTAAGAACAGGAGGACATTAAAAAAAAGAAGTTGTCAGTATTTATTGTATAACTATTGAATGTCTTTCCAGAGAAGTTAACTGTTCGCACATCTTATGATTTTCCAGATGAAAAATTTTGACATTCATTTGTACTTTTTCTCTACATGAGAGACTCATAAGTTGGACTGAATGATCCCTGTGGTTCCCTTCCAACTTGAGATGTTCTGTGATTCTGCGTTTTCTTGTGCAGTAAAAAAGAGCAGGCAATTTTCTGAGTATAATTCAGTAACCAAATTCTGCAGTCTTATCTGTGCAGAATTTGGCAGTTGGGTAATTAGATAAGGCAAGTAAAAGTGAAATATATTCTACATAAACAGGGCTACAATGCCAACTGCATTATAGCTGTTTCTTTCTGACATTTGGTACCGTTAGAGGCTTCTGTTAAGTTACTGTATACTAATTTCAAAGGTATTTGTAGGCATTCTATAGCCTGGTTTTGAAACAAATATTACACTTAGGGGGAAAAAAAGGACTATAAACTCAGAATACAGAAAGCATAACTTAATTTTGTAAACTGAGGAAAGGCAGTATTTTGTAGCATGAGTCGTTTCCAGGGAACTCTTGATGCAATTTGAATATTTTAGAATTAATAATTAATCAGTTATAGAGAATCATTTGTAAATGATGACTCAGACTAACAGGCAGATTGGGGATGTTACTTTTAAGTGTAGTTTCTAGAGTCATTGCTCAGATTCTCTTTTGAAACAACATTCTTGTCACTCAGTTATCAGACCTTTTTTTAGCAAAAATGTCAAAATTTGAATGGGAAAATCCTTCTGTGGACTCTTTCTTGACATGAAGGTATAACCGCTTCATGGTATATAATCTGTATGTAGGAATGCAGTTTATTGTCAGACCATCAAGAAAAACAGTTGACAGAAAAATCAGTTGCTAGCAGTGAGATGAAGAAATCGATGAAAAGTGGATGTCCAGTAGCATGGATAAAGTAGTAATTGATTTTTTTATTGACAAGTAGTAATAGCATGGGACAAGAAAAGGCCAGTTAACTGGAAGTCTGCCTCGGTTTTCTTGTACTCTAACTCAGTGTCACTTGATGCTTTTCTTTGAAAATAGTTGCATTTAGAGAAATATGTGGATGCTTGTTGTCTGAAATTAAAACAAAATTATTATCAGTATAGCTTATGCTTTTGCATATTACTTGTATTAATCCACTCTTCGGCTGCACATGCTGTTTTGGCATATGCAAGTCACTCTCTGGAAAACAACATGTGAAGCGTATCTAACTTCTCATGATTCTTAACAGAAGTTAGCAAAAATAGGAAATGGATTGCATCTTACATTTTTAATAATTTCTTTTGGAGGGCTTTAAGACTGGAAATCACAGGGATCCTGCTGATACCACCACAGCTGGTAGGTGGTATTTGGCATTCAATAGCTGTTGCTAAGATATGTACGGTCCAGCCACTTACTGAATAATGGTGCAGCCTACTGAAATAGTTGCACTGTTAGAAAAACAGAAAGAAGTCTGTGTCAATATTAGGTGTTAGGTTCTGTTTCCCATGGCAGAGTCCTTTCTTTTTCAAGCTGTATTCCACGTAGATATTCAAGTCAGAACAGAGATTGAATACTTAAAGTCGCTCATTTTTTATTTAAAAAAAAAATTAGACTATTATTATTGTTTTGAATGGGAACTGAAACTTCGTTTTAAACATACAAGATTTTAAAGTAAAACTATTCCTTTTTCACATACATTCCTGCACCACTCTATTCTGTTAGTGAGTAGAAAAGAAGCATTACTGGACTGTAATTCTGTCCAAACGGTCATCAGTCAAAAGATATGCAGGAAAAAAGTAGCTGAGAACAGTAAGCAGTTTATTACTTCGCAGTTAATTAACCAAGAGACAGTTCTTTGCAGTTCATCTTGCAGGTAATTAAGAGATAGATCTTTGTAATTTGTGACTTCATGTATGCACCTGCAAATTCTTCCTATTAATAAGTTTGAGATCTATTCCTAAGCACTGGTGCTTACCTTTTCAGTGAATTACACTCTCTTTTGAGGTACTCTGATCTCTGTTATCTTAACAAGCCAATATAAAGGCTCCACAGAATGAAGTAACGTTTTCAGAAGCATTGGATTCATTGAATGTGTGCAAATATGCCTGATTTAGTGGTTAGCAACCCTGTCCCGCAAGCAAGGGGTTGGAACTAGATGATCTTTGAGGTCCCTTCCAACCCAAGCCATCCATCTTCATTCTTATGCATTATGTGGAGTGGCACTGAAAAATAAAATTTGGAGTATGTATAACAATTATTCAAAGAAATGTCTGAAAAGCAGTACCATGTTTATCTACTCTGTATCATTAAATACTCAGAATTGTTAAAAATAAAAAAGCTCCATATGTATCCACAAAAGACATTACTATGTTAATTAGTTTCTTCTGTGTAGCATATTCTCCTTGTGAGGTTTTGTTGTCTGTACCATCTCCATGCTGACTGTGTGTAGTCCTGTCATCAGTAATAGTAGATGAATGCATACATGCACCAAAAATAAGTGTTTTAAAGCACTTTGAAAAAGGACTAGCAAGTCATTCTTTCGCATTTAGAAAAAATAACTGATACAGTACAAATGGAACTCAACTTTTCTTTTTTATTTCCATCATGTTTATTTATATTCAATTTCCAATTTATGTGGTTTTGTGGGTTGTGTCCATGTTGACTATTAAAAGTCACTGAGCTTTGAAAGAGTAATTCGTTTACTTCAACAGCAAATGTAGATTCAGTAACAGTACTTCATTATTCATAGAGGGGAACTGGAGTGTGGAGCTATTTGTCAATTTAAAAATGTTTTCCTCAGTACACTGTTTCTTCAAAGGGCAAAATAATGAATCATAAATTAACAAACATCGGATTGACAAAGCTTTTTTTCTTTTCCTCTCTTTATCTCTCTCGTTTTCTCCTGCACTATGTGCTCAGATTGGTTCTCTCCTCCGTTTCGGACTACTTTGCAGCAATGTTTACTAACGATGTAAGGGAAGCAAGACAGGAGGAAATCAAGATGGAAGGTGTGGAGCCAAATGCATTGTGGGCTCTGGTTCAGTATGCATATACAGGTAATTCGAATGAAAATGGGAATTTTGTCTAATGAATTGCCCTCCTGTGAGCATTGTATTCCATTACTAGATTTCAAATGCTCTTAGGAATTCACATAATTTCTTACTTATATTTAAAAAATTCATCGTTGCTGTTACCGGATGCAGCCTGGTCAGGTATGGTTTTTCTGGTAATACTACGTTCTGATGGTTAACAAAACATCTCAATATTTCAAATGTATCTTGACTGATGGAAAAGGAATCTTAATAGGTTTCCCTTTCCTTGCATCATTATAGGTATTAATTTTGAAAAGCTGGTTACCTACTGCCAAAGGGGATATTTTCCAAGCCTTATGTTCTGTCACATAATCTGTAAATAATTCTCTTGTGTCTGAGTTTTGGGGAATTTAACAAATGACAAAAGCAAAATTATATCATCTACTTTTTAATATTGATAGGTCGCCTTGAATTAAAAGAAGATAACATAGAGTGCCTGTTATCTACAGCTTGCCTTCTTCAGCTGTCTCAGGTTGTAGAAGCATGCTGTAAGTTCCTCATGAAGCAGCTTCACCCATCCAATTGCCTTGGAATCCGATCTTTTGCTGATGCCCAGGGTTGCACTGACTTGCACAAGGTGGCTCACAATTACACTATGGTAAGTTGTTATTTTAAGCATCATCCACTGATTTTAGTAACGAAAATACAGAATGTTTGTCTGAGTAAATACTAATGTTTTTCTCCCAGAAAGCCTTGATCATTTTCCAAACAAGAATGAGCATATGTTCCAAAGATGAGAAATGACAAAATAACTGCAAAGTTGCTGGCTTAGAATTGGAAGAAAGGAGGCATGCATAATGTTTCCTTGTAATGATATTGGGATTGTGTGCATTCAATAAAATCTTTCAAAGGCTAATTTTTATTTCTGTCAAGCCAAAAACTAGAAACTTACCGCCTGGCAAGCTGCTGTCTTCTAGTTGAAAATAACACATGAACTAATGGAGAAGTTTCATAATGAGCTGGTGTATTCAGGTTCTAAGTTGCACCTGGGGTATGAATGTGGGTATTCACCAAAATGGATTCTGCATTATACTTAATTTCTTCGTAATAGAATAGCAGCATGACATCAGAAAATTTGATCTCATTCTATACAACATGTGGCTAAATAACAATAAATTTGTCAATTTGTTGATTTAGAGGAAAAACCGACCTGCTAACCAAATTGCATTTCATCTTTTTAAATTCCATCCTTCTATTTTAATGTAAAATGTTCTTTTTTTTTCTCACAAGTATATTTCAGTAACGTTAACAGCAGAAGGAAGCAGGATATTATCTTTGTGTCAAGTCAGCTCATCTGTTATTTGCAGATTTTTGTGAGGTATTTTCCTCTCTTCATGAAATTTCATCTACGTAAGCTCTTGGGACCTGAATGAGGGCACAAAGATACTGCATAAGAGATGTGGGAAATAAGACAGTACTTAACAAGCTTGTGTGGCTTGGAATTACATTACCACTGTGCTTAGACAGATTTAGGAGGTGTAATTTTTGTCTTGTAATTACAATTAGAAACTCATGGTTTTTCTTCTTGCCTGCTGTTTGGTTTTTTTTTGTTTTCTGGTTTTTTTTTTTGCAGTTTTAGGAAGTGCTGTTCCTTTGTGGGTTTTCTTGTTCGTTTGTTTTTTACTTAAAGTAACCAAATTTAGTATGTATAACAGCTTAAAATAGCTGTCTTTTTTCCAGTGATACTATTTGTTTCCTCATTGAGCAGATCTCTAATCTATTTAAAATGACTTACATGCTGAAGTTTACCAAAACAGGTCATTAGTGTGCAGATTGTAGCTCATATATTTATATTCTTGACTTTCATTATGCTCAAACAAAAATGAGAAGGCTGCCATTAGATAGACAGTCAGATGAAACAGCAAAGATAAATGTTTTTTGTGCTTTTGAGGAGTATTAGAACTAATGCAGAGAGAGAGAGTGATTAAAAAAAGTAAGCAGAAAGAGAACCTCCCTCCTTGGACCTGTTTGTTCTTTTTTCAGAGTAATCTTGTGTTATTTCCATGTCCTTTACAGCTTTTATCAGCTGGCTGCCAAAGATCGGAGTAGTAATAAACGTTAGATCGGTGTAAGTGATTATAGCCTTACTATTTTGGTTGGCAGTTCGTGACTTTTTGTGGGGAAAAGAGGCTATGAACGTTCTCAAAGCCATTCTTTTGTAGACTTTTTCTTTTGTTCAGATCACAGGAATCTAGTTCTATGCCTTTTAGAGTTTATTTACTTCAGTCACAAAATTGTTGCTTTTTAGGCTTTGGTGTGGATGAAATTTAAATCAGGTGGATTTTAAAAAGCCATTTTCAAAACTGGTTGTGCTAGATGGATTCTTCCCAAGGCCTTTTTTAATGTTGCTTAGTTCCAATGGAGACATGAAATTGAATTTTCGTAATAATGAGTAATAGAGAAGCAGCTTCTATAGTTCAAAATGAATGTTGCTATGGAAACTGCATAGAAATACATAGTCCAATTGAATCGTCAATTAAAAAATCCCCAAGTAATTTCATTTGTTTAAAAGCTGTTTGAAAGAAGAAAATATTCAGCAGTATTAAGTGCTGGCCACTTGATGCTCTTTCCATTAATTGTTGGATCACAAGAGTTAAGCACATCAGTAGTACCTGTAAATTCTGTTTGTTGGAACATGCTGCAAACAATTAGGGTTTATGCTGAGCAGTAGATACTTTGAGCTTTTCCATGTAATTGTGCTTCTTTGGAAGCATGTGAAGTAGGAAGTAACAAACAGCTAAAGAATAATTGTATTTTATATGTGTTTTTTTTCTGTGAGTTTTCCTTGGAACAAAAAAATAGATTGCCACATACTTGCGTTTCCTCAACTAAAGCGACTTCTCTGTTTTAACAGTTTTTAAGAGACGCGGTTATTTTGATTAGCATGTTAAGAGATTTCTTACAGTATATATTTATATGAAGGCCAGAAATTCAAATGAAATGAGCATTTGGTTATACTGAAGGACCAATCAGTGAGTTATCCCAATAGGCCTGCTTTTGTTAACAGACCTGCTCTGTCTAAATAATTTTCATTAGTGTCAATGGGAAATGTTAGTATGATTTTATGGCATGGTTTTAATTGCACAATACAGTGTGATAAAAAATATAAACAAATAAGGAGGATTTGAATGTCACAGCTCTTCATATTAGAGGTATAGACGCTGAAAGGATATCAATGTTGCATTACTTTATTGCTTACTCTGTTGGCAGTTAAGCTGTTTATTCAGAAGAGAAAAAAATTCAAGGTTATCATCAAAACAGGTCAATTTTTTGACACTGCAAACTAAGTGAAGCTTGAAAAATCCTCAGGATGCATTAAGTGAAACATGAAATAAACTGAAGTGATCAGTTGTGGATGTAACTCTCTTTGAAGAGCAACTCTGTTCTTTATTTGATTTTTAATGCATCAGGGATTTAAAATACAGTTGACAGGATCATGAGACGTATTTAGATCAAGGTACCTTTATGCAAAGATTTTGCTGTTTTGCTGTAGTTTTGGGGTCATATAATTACAAATCTAGGAATTTTATTAACCTAGACAGTAATGTATCTATTCACTTAATTCACAATGCCTTTTCACACAGAGTGCCTTCTGTGCATTTTTCTTGCCCTCTAGCATGATGCCTACCGACCAGTTTTAGCAGTCTTCGCATCTGAAGAAACAGCATTTTGTCTTGTTTGTTTGAAATAGTTGATAGAGTACCTGGAATGAAAACTATTAGCTCCATTAGCCCCTCTTTTACAAAGGAATAAGGTAAACCAAAGAGAAGTTAATTTCAGTTGAGAAAAAGGTAGCCAGTGTTATTTTCTGAACTTGAAATATCTATGGTGAGTAAAGAGCTGTTCTTAGGTAACTGTCAGCATCTTCTTCTGTAGTCTAATTTGTACTTTGCTAATGACAACTTAAAAAATAAAGGAAAAAAAGGTAGACATTTTAAACCTTAAATGTGATAGTGTCTGAGTTAGTCCACATGTAGATATCTTTGTGATCTTTGTTGTTCACCTTTCTGCACATAAGCGCAAGGTGAATAAGTCACGTTGAATTTCATCAGAAGTCTTTCAGACATTAAAAGGAGAGAAATATCAATGCTTTTTTTCTCTACGAGAGGCCAAACCCCACAATTTCATTAATGCCTCAAACAAGGATTTTATAGTTTTGCACCTGTAATTCACTGAAACAGCTATTAGATGACAGAACTACATTCACCTTCAGATCTTATGAGTTAAGCGCTTCTTTTCAGTTGTGTCCAGGTTCAGAGTATAAACAGATCCCTGTGGCTAGAGCTTCCTGATGGACATCTATGCACAGTTCTTCCCAGCCTGCGAGTGTTTTGATGCACTCTGAGATTTTTCTTTTTTATCCTTCTGATACAGTACAGGGGAAGCCTAACCTTCTAACTGGATTAAACTGTGACTGTTATGTATCACTTGAAAAAAGTCATGATACTTAGTTTCACATGCTCCTAGTATTGTTTGCTCTGTACCAAGACCCAGACAGACCTCTGGTTAAGAATGTAAGTGTTATTCATTCTGCAGCTGCTTAAGGGTAAATTTAAGGTTGTGGTCTGAATGAACAATGCTGCTGTGTCCTTGCATTAGCTAGTACATAAAACTCACGCTACTTGTTTGATAAAGTTTCTAACTGAAACTGCAGGCCATTTGTTCTCTGAAATATCCTGTTCTTCCACAGAGTTCCCATAAGAAGAAGGAAAGCAAAGGCTAATGAGGAGGTTAAGAATGCTAGGAGATACACTGGCTCCTCCTTTTTGTCTTCAGAATCTCTGTCTGTGGAGGAAGAGGAATTGTCAGATTTTGATCATAAAAAAAAACCAAACCCAGACATAGGCCAAAGATTGTGGCTGTGAATGCTTTGATACTGTGTTCAAAAGGAGTCTCTACTTTAAAAATAGAATGGAAGCAGAAGAGGTTGAATTTATTCCCATCAGAAAGCAATTGTCTGCAAGCAACAAGAAGGAAAATCAGGCTTTTTACACACAACAGTGTTGAAGTGATTAATCCAGTTGGAAAAAAAAAAGCTTTCTAAAGAAGATTGCTTACTGTCTTATACAAGATCAGCTTGTTGTTGCCTTTAGAGACAAAGGAAACTTTCCATACAGGTGCTTTTCACTTCCTCTTCCTGTGATCTGGATAGACAATGTGGAAAGTTTAAGGTAGTAAGTGTTGACTTTTCTCTCTGTCAGTGCACACTGCCTGACTGTTCACCAAAACTAAAAGCACAGCTCCAGTTTGCTTTGGGACAGAGTCAACTGAAAATCAGCAGTGAAAGAAATGAACTCAGTGGAATCTGAATTTCTGTGAACTGCATGGTTAAACTGTGAAAATAATTTTCAGCTGCAACTTACTTCCAAACTGAGTGAAATAAACAAACAGCATGTGTAGAGCTACTGAGTATTTGTATGGTCCTTTCACTGTTTTTAATTCTTCTATTTGCACATTTTCTTTACTTTTGTAATAAATAATTAAGAGGAAAAGACTGTTCTGTCTCCCTTGTAAAACATTACAGTTTTCATGTGGAAACACTACTTCTGTGTAGCTGGTAGGATCACTCTAGTCAGAAAGCTTTTCAGATACTGAGTGTAAAATTTTCCATTCCAAATTCTGTCCAGGAATACACAGTTGCTTGCTATGTGTGCAGATAGCGCTTCTAGGTTTCTTCCTAAAATCAACTCCAGAGATACCTGTGGAGTGGAGTCACTTTAATCTTTCCCTTTAGACATTTTGTAGCCATATTATGTCAGTGTGGCTTTAAAATAACCTGGATTGTTCAAATACTTACTGGTTGTTCTTCTTTGCTCAATATTCCTTAGATCATTAGTATTTTTGGAGGTACCTAGCTTTGAATGAAATTATGAGATTAAGCAATAACCTTTTTTTCCATTTTTGTCATGGTGTCCCTTGCACGTGCAATGCCAAACTGTATTGTATGCTTTTCTTGACATTTTTTGCTAAATTCGTATCTGTTTTGCAGTGCTGGTTCTGCTTCTGTTTTCAGATCTCTCCCTGTTGTTTTTCTTGCCTGAAAAAATGTTTTTTTGTGTGTATGTCCTAATTCAGAGTTTTTTCATTAGTGTGCATTTCTTTCTAAGCCATTAAACAAGATACTAAAGAGGGCTAAATTTGATATGGGGCCTGGTTAGACTTGCCATCTGTGGTTCTAGTACATATCATCCTCCAAGGTTTTTGGAGGCATATGGAATGTAAGAGCAAAACCAGCATGCAGTTACTTAGCTATCTAGCAATCAACAGTATATTTACTAAATTGATGGTAATGCTGTTTTATTATCACAAAGCTACTCTCAGTTTGGAGTATGGGGTAGTTGGGTTTTGAGCTATTAATGTGTAAGAACCTGTGATTTATAGACTACTTCTAGTTTTCTTTGTTGCCTTGTAAAGGTGTGTGGGGAAAGAAGTTAGATATAATCTTACCCTTTTCTCTTACATTAAAAAAAAAAAATTCAGATTTCTCACTGTAAGTGCATAGTGCTGTTTATGCTTCTATATACGTACTCTTCTGCTACTTCTGCCTGAGCTTATGAGAATCCATACAAAATATTCTGCGCGTCCCAGTGTTCTGAAGTAACGGGATATCAATGTGAGAAATGTTATATATTGTGAATTTTCTTACCCTGATGCAAGGATTTATTTCTGGAAATGACAGAACAAAAGTTAGAAAATTGAATCTTAATAAATGAGAGGGTGTACAATATTTTGGATTCTTTGTATGTTTTGCTCCTGTCAGTCTGTTCGATCAGCTGTACAAAACGTACAAAATAATAAACTTCAAATGTCCCAATGAAAATCAACAATGAAATTACTTCCTCTGAAAACAAATTGCCATACTTCAATCTACCAGTAATGAAATATATTACAGATGTGCCCAGTAGCTGCTGTAGCATGTTGTGCTTGACAAAGTGTTTTCATAGTCAGCAGAAACAAATTGTAATTTTTTTTAACTGTACTGTATAAGAGGGACCATAAAAGTATAAGAAATCATTATTAATCAAAATAACTCGGTACATATTTTTTCCTCCGCGGTCAATTCTCCAGTGGTGTTTACTGGCACAACTGAGAGATGCTGTGAAGGAGGGACAAGTGGGAAAGGATAGTAGGAATTCACTTAAAAAAACAAAAAACCTGCAACTGTCTTCAGATGATGCTGGCACCTATATTAAAAATACTTCTTTTTTTTTTCTTTTTCAGGAAAATTTCATGGAAGTAATTAGAAACCAGGAATTTCTATTGCTGCCAGCCACTGAAATTGCAAAGCTTTTAGCAAGTGATGACATGAATATTCCTAATGAAGAAACTATCTTGAATGCACTACTTACATGGGTTCGACATGATTTGGAACAGAGAAGGAAAGATCTCAGTAAACTCCTGGCTTACATTAGACTGCCTCTACTTGCTCCACAAGTAAATTGTTCAATTCCTCCCTAGTTTATACCATGGTTATAGTGGGCATGCCTACGGCATCTGTATAGAGGTAGTGACAAATCACAAAAGCATCTAGATACTTTAGTGTTTTGGATTCTTAGAGCTGCATATGAGGACTTAACATGTTGTATAGGCATGATACTTTGTTGTGAACTGCAGCATGTTGTGATCCTAACCTGAGATTTGTCAGGACATAAGAGAGGTGGAGCTTCTATGAAAAAAATTGCTTCAATTGCCCAAAAAGATGGTTATCAAGGATATATTTGTCACTAGAATGTGTGTCCCTTTAACTATCTTCTTTATGGAATTTGAACAGCATATTTTGAACAACTGTATTTCCTTCATGTAGCTAGCAGTTGTCCTTGAGATTTAGGAAATGTATTTGAATAAATAATTTAGAATAATTTGTTTCTTCTGTTATCTCTTGGTAATCCATCTTTGGGTACTTCTTGTTCTTCCCAATCAGTACTTTTTCTCCTTGTTGGGCACTTACATGTATTGTTGAGGAAGACAAGTTTGTTCGTTTGTTTTTAATAGTTTTGAATGATAGTTTTCCCACTCCAGTGGGAATGACTCCTCTTGTCACATGTGGCACTGTAATTGTTATCTGATAGCAGACATGTAAACTATTTGATTTCTTTTTTCTTGTGCTAGCCTTCTTTGCTGTCCCTTCATTTAGTAATATTTACCTCTCGTTATAAAGTCTAAGTATTTTGCCTTGGATTTTCTGTTTTAGTGAGAATTATCCCTGTTAAATAAGAAAAGAGATTTTTTTTATGAAACGTGAATACTAAGTAGAATTAATTAACACAACAGAAACTGAGATTAATTGATTCAGTGATACATACAAATCATGCTGTGTATTGCCTCTAATCCAGAATCTTATTGTTGGCTGGTAAGATGCACAGGCAGGTTTTTTGGTATTAATATTTTCATACTGATTATTACATGTGCAGTGGCAGTATTTTCTCGCTTGTGACCTTGACTGCAACATGCTTCTTCTAGAAGCACAATACAGTGTAAGAAACCAGTTTGCTGTGGAGGAAATCATTCTTTTTTTTTTTTGAGCTTTTAGTCAATTGATGTTTAAGTATAAAGTCTGTAACCATTTTTGTATTCCTTTTATTTAACTGTAATTGAAGTTGAAGGTACAGAATTTTCTCCAGAAGTTTACACTGAAATCAAATAATGTCCAGTGAATAACTGATTAAGAAAATAGCAGAATGAAACACAAAAGCAATATCATATTTCACATATTGTTTTATCTTTAATTTTTCATGTTTTCACCAAATATATGCACTTAAATTTTTAATATGATATTTTGCTGTTGCCCTTTTCTCTATTACTTTAACAAGTTACAGTGTTAAAGATGATGTGATTTTGATGAGGGAGCAATTAGTGCATGAAGTAAATTGGGTTAAAGTGCCCCAAACAGCCCTAATGAATTTTCACAATCATGTTTTGCTTCATGATGACATGAAGCAACCTGACAGAAAACATAACATAATGAAAAGGTTTCCAATTTTACAGTTGAAGAGTTAGAGCTATTTGAAAGAAATGAAATTAGAAAATTGAACAACTTCCCCAAATCAATAATGTTGCAAGCAGAGATGTGAAGAATACTAGATTGATATACTTGGGAAAAAAAACTTTAGGAAATACTTCAAAACCGTGGCACTGGAACAAAAAAAAAAGTGTGATGAATTGTCAGTTTCATCAGTTGTATTTCTATGCATCTCTTTGTACATAACATTCTGTTGTCTATTTCATTAATGCGAACAATGTGCTAAAGATTTGTAAGAAGCTAAACACGAAAATTTGTCAGCTTCTTAAGTTGTAAGGTGGCCACTATTCCATCTCTGATAGATAAATAAATGAAAAAGATGATTAACCACTTCCTGAGTTACAATATGGGTTCATCTTCCTTTCTGATCAAGTATGTGCTCTGTATTTCTCTTCATCGGGTTTCCAATGACTACAATTTCATGTTTACATATCATTTGTAACTACTCAGTTATAAATGCTTCTAGTAAAAGGAGCTACATAAATAATAAAACTCGGAAATAACTGGAAGGAAAATTTTCATTTAAGCCAATTCCAAGTACTTTAAGTGAAGAGTTTTTATGGAATATTCTTGTACAGTAAATTTAATTTTAAAAATATTTGAATTTTTTTAATACGGGAACAATCTTCTGTGGGTTGCTCCAAAAGTGATGCCTCCTGTTTATTTCCGTGGAAACTACAACAGATGCAAAGAGCACAATAACACTGTTTCTCAGCTACAAAACACTGTTTTTCAAAACAGTCACCACCCTTAGCCATGCATTTTTGCCAGAGACAAACAAGAGCCTGTATGCCACGCTTGTAAAAACCTGCACGGCTGTCTGGAACATGGCTTGTCTTTCACGTCCCTGTTGTCACTGCTGAAATGCACCACCCACTGCCTCACTGCACTCACATCCACTGATAGGTCTCCATAAATATTCAGCAAGCATGGGTGAATGTCACTGGATGCAACTTTTCCGACACGGAGGAATTCAGTGACACACATTTGTTTCATATGCATCTCCATGTCAGATGCCATTTTGTCAGTGTTCCCCTCTGCTGCCATCTGTCACGTGGCAACAAAGTGTAATGGAATATTGGTGGGAAGGTTCAACCTCTACTGCCATACCACCACCATCTGCCTCTGACATTGTGGATCAGCATAATAAAATAAGAGGCATCACTTTCAGACCATCCCTCGTAGATTGCATTTCTTTTTATTTGAGATGAAGTTGCTTTCAGAGACTGAGACTGTACAATAAGAAAACTTCTCTGTAGTTTGGGAGAGGGGGCGAGAAACCAGTGAAAAAGGTAGGTAGGTTGTTTCTGTTATTGGCTGTCAGCAGCTCAGCAATAAGATCTCATTGTGGCTTGTGGACTTAGTATTTCTAATATTTATTTGGATTTTGTGATGGGGAGCAAGAGGCATTTGTCTTTCTTGTTTTGATGACGGCCAGTGTCACAGTGGGGTGTTACTCTAGTTTCTTTTCTTCTGTTACTCAGGCCATGTCTTGCAGCTCAGAAGAATACCAATTGTCCAGACTTGTAATAATTGCAGTTGGGACACTTAACCTGCTAATATATTTTTAGCATTCTGACAAACGTGGAGTACAAAAGGCTCTGGAATCTTTAAACTTAATAATTTTTATTAGTAGCCTTTATTTAGGTCAGAGTTATAATGTAACACGTCTCAAATTTGCAAGCATCCTTGACATCAAAATATTTTAAAAATGTTTGTAGTAGTTGATATCCTACTGTGGGTCACTGACAGAGTCAAGAATAGAATGCATATTAAAACATTCAGCCTGTGCCTGAAGCAGCTTTCACAGGCCTGGATTGGGTGCATCTGGGAATCAGAGAGTGAGGTTGAACTGACTCACATACCCAAAGTCTGATCCGTTTCCTTGAACATACTTGGGGTGGCACTGAAACACGAGAAGATTTTGTTTTCTTCTTTGGACCATTAAGCTTAAGTCATCCGTTAAGATCAGATGGCCTTCCTGTTTTTCATACTCAAGGGTTCAGCTTAAAATGTGACTTATTTTTTTTTTATTGCTGTTTTACCTTTACCTAAGTCTTGTTTATATGAGCTGTTTGAATATAAGTCTATTCTAAATCAACCAATGGAAGTTTTTGGATAAACTATTTTTCTTCTAATTTTGTTTTTATACTCTGCATGGTTTATAGCAATTCAGCTTGTTTAATTTTCAATCTTTTTTGCAGTTTCTGGCAGATATGGAAAATAATGCACTCTTTAGGGATGACATTGAGTGTCAAAAACTCATTATGGAAGCAATGAAGTACCATCTGTTGCCAGAGAGACGACCTATGTTGCAAAGTCCTCGCACCAAACCTAGAAAATCTACAGTGGGAGTGTTGTTTGCAGTTGGAGGAATGGATGCAACAAAAGGTCTTGGCTTATATAATGATTAGTTGATGAGGATTGGTTTTTTGTTGTTGTTTTTTGTTTTTGTTTTTTTTCAAGAAGTGCTGGATAGATGTTTTTATATCATGTTAATTATATAGCATGTTAATTCTGTTAAGTCAAACATTTTGCAGTATAGAACATGAACATCATAAAAGGACACTGTTTATTAGGTTTAAAAAGCTAGGTAGTACTGCAAATAGTACAAACTTCCTGGAAGCTGCAGTAATGACTGATTTGAAATTGTCAAGGGAATATCTGATTTCTGAGTAGTAAAATGTTGAATTGAGTGAAAGCTAATCCGCATTTACTTGAGTAGGAAGTAATTTGGAAAAAGAAGAAAATGACAGAAAATGCACAAAGGTGACGTGCACATGTATAAAAGCAAAAAACAAAAAAACAAAAAAAAACCCTGCTTTTTGACTAATTGTTAAATATGTCTGTCATCTACTTGGATGTTTTTTTCTTATATAAGTTTCAATGCTGTCTAATGATAGTTAAAAGGAATCTGGCAAGTTAGAAAAGTTATGGTAGACAATGTGCTTTCATTTATTCTGTGTTTTGAAGTTAATACTTTCAGTACAGATAATATGGATCTTGATAGTTGTTTTTTGTCTCATAGTCTGTGTTGCACTTGAAAGCTTCATGTCACATAACTAGATTTTTTTCTAGTATTATGAAACAGTTGGTTTCAGTATATAATTGCATTTCACGAGGTTGATTTATATTCCTAAAATTCGTTTTTCTAAGGCTTCATTCTTTAAAGATGCTAAAAATTCTGCTTTTTGTCTTGAAAAGCACTGAAAAAGCCTTATTTATTACGCTCTGGTTGGTTCTTGAGGAAGTCTAAAAGGACTACTTGTATACACAATTAAGAACATGCTGTAGGATTTTGTGCTGTCATGTAGGATCAACATATTGCTGAAATAAAAGCTACCTTAGTAGTTCAGATTAAACTTGTTTTAATAACTTGTGGATGTTGTCATCCAGGAGCTACGAGCATTGAAAAGTACGAACTTCGTACCAACATGTGGACTCCTGTTGCAAACATGAATGGACGAAGATTACAGTTTGGAGTTGCAGTCTTAGATGATAAATTGTATGTTGTTGGTGGCAGAGACGGACTGAAGACCTTGAATACTGTGGAGTGCTACAACCCTAGAACAAAAACTTGGAGCGTAATGCCACCTATGTCTACACATCGTCATGGTCTTGGTATGTAGCTTTCTGTAAAAGCTGAACACTTACATGTTTTAAAAGGTTAGCTGATCAAAAATTATTCAGGAATTACGTTTTGGGGGTGGTGTGGGAGGATGTCTTTGTTTTAATGCCAACTTTTTACTGAACTTCTTTTCTCCTTCAGATTATATCCAGCAATGACTGCCTAAAGGAAATCTGGTTTTTGTTTCAAAATATTTTTGATGCACACTTAACTGTCATTAGGAAAATGCAATCTTTTTTTCTTTTTTTTTAGGAGTAGCTGTATTGGAAGGCCCCATGTATGCTGTAGGAGGACATGATGGCTGGAGCTACCTGAATACAGTAGAAAGATGGGATCCACAGGCTCGTCAGTGGAACTTTGTAGCTAGTATGTCAACTCCAAGGAGCACTGTTGGTGTAGCAATATTAAATGGAAAGTATGTGAAGGCAACTTCCAATTTATCTAATATGTAATTACAGGTCTTCCTAAATGACTGTTATTTCTCTTGACAGATAGATAATATATTGATAGCATTAAGAACCAGTGAGACTCCAGTGATTTCCTCCTACTTTGATAGCTTAAAGAATCAACTTCCAAAATCACTGTAAAGTTAGGGAAGAATACTCACATTATATTGTACTAACTCAATGAGAATAGTAAACTCTGGTGGAATTAAATCTGATCTGGAGTGGTACCAGAAATCTCTAAAGCTGTTTTTTAGTGAAAATATACTTAAATCCTTGTGCAAATCGTACTCAGACAACTAGGTCATTTTGTGTTGTCACAGGACATGGTTGCAAGTGACCTCACGGAGTTTCCTGATCTTATCTGTTACCACAAAGCTGAATCAATTATATCTAAAACACTAGCAGCAAAAGTGATTTTATCAAGTCTTTCTCCAGCGGGAAGGTTTCAGCAACTTCCCTGAGCAACCTGCTTAACTGTTAACACAGCTTTGAGTTCTGTGTTTGTCAAGTCATAAGTACCTTTTGCTGGTTTGTATTTTTTTGTTTGTACTATCCAAAGTGACCGTGGAAAATTAATCTTTTCTTTCCTATTTGTATAGCATGTTGTACTTAAAGACGCATGTCCCCTAAGGATTCTCTCCTCAAGACAGAGTAGCGCTAGCTCCTTCAGTCCTTATTAGTAGGCCATGTTTCCTAGACTTCGAGTGATCCTGTTTTCCTGTGGGCTAAGCTTAATTATTTGATAGAGCCCAAAATACAAGTACTACTTGAACAAAGTAATTACCAAAATAAATTTGGAATCACATAATACTAGATTAATTAAGGTTGGAAGGGATGTTCTGCAGTCATCTGATCCAGCAACAACTCAAAGCAGGACCAGCCTGAAAGTTGTAGGATTTTGTTTCAAAGTTAACTGAGCTAGCTCAGGTAATGTCTGAGTTTTAAATAGCTGCTAAGGACAGAGATTCAAAAGCCTTTCTGGGCACCCTGTTCCATTATTTTACCATCACTGTACCAAACGTCTTTCCTCTACAATCTAATTGGAATCCCCCATATTTCAACTTGCCTCTTGTTCTCCTTTCACTGTGTACCTCTGAGAATGACGACTGTTTTCTGTATAACCTCTTACTAGTGGTTGGAGACAGCAGTAAGATACCTCCTTAGCTACAACAAGATCTTTCTAACACCAAGAGCCCAAAGACAGACACGGTATCTAGATGCAGTCTTGTACATACTGAATAAGAGTGCTCAGCTGTGGTTACTTCAAGTCCAATATACTGCTGACTTGAATTCAATTTATTGTCTGCCAGAACCTCCAAGTCTATTTTTGCCAAGATGCTTTTTCTTCATCATCTCTCACCCTATACTATTGCATGGGAATATGCTATTCCATGTGCAAGACTTTGCCTTTGCTAAACTTCTTAAGACTGCAGCTGGGCCACTTTTGCTGCCTATATGAGTCTCTCTGAATAATAGCCAGGCCCTCCAGCATACTAGCTACTCCCCTTAATTTGATGTTACTAGCAAACTTCCTAAGGCTGATTTTCCATTACATTTTTTAGATAATTAATGAAGACAATAAGCAGTATCAAGGCACTTTATCAGCCTGGGAGGAATGGCACTAGTAAGCAGCTGCTAGCCAGTTACTTCATACTGCTGATCACAGCCCTTTGCACCCAGCAGTCCATCCAGTTTTTCACCAGCCATGTAGTCAGCTTATCCAAATCACGTATTTGTCATTATGGCTAGTGAGTACCAAGTTAGCCTAATTTACTATTATTATAGTTATATCAGAATATTTCACTCTCTTGACCGTAAACTTTATCTTCCTGGTTCAAGGGACATATCTCCCTTGAGCTATCTGAGTACTGTAAGCAAGCAAAAAGCTTTTCATGTTTTTTCTTTTTTTTCTTTTTTTTTTTCTTGGAAGGCTTAATTAGTACAGCTAAAATGCACTTGCAAAGGGTCCCGTGAGATCTGGAACAAGTCCAGGAATGAGTGAAAATGCTCACCTGGATGCAGGAAGGAGGGAAGAACTTGAACAACCAGCAAGCAGAGTGCCTTGGGCTGCTTTTGGAACTGCAGTCTCGATGCCTAAGTTAGGTCTGAAGCTTCCTGTATTTTCAGCAGAGAGTCCCAGGTGTGGTAAAAAGCACCAAAAATAGTCTCACATTTCTCTATTATTTTAGAATGTAGCTTAAACTCTTAACATAGACAGCAACATTAGATGCCTATAGTTAAAGGCTTGAAAGTGCATGCAAATTTATTACTTTAAGCTGGGAAGCAGTAATTTCTGCACATTCTAGTAATATGTCTGTAAACTGATAGATTTCAGGTGATTTGCTCAAAACCTTCGTGAATAGAATATATCCTTTTCCATATCCTGAATGTGAAATCACTGCAGAAGTGGTCAAAATTCTGTCATGTTTCTAGGGGAAGAGAGAGAAATGGGCTTCATTTAAATGCCATGTTGCATAAAAGGATGATTCTTAGAATTTTTTTGGAACTGCAATATGATTTTTCAATATACTTCTGTACATTCCTTACCTTAAGTTATTAAACATAGGCACTTCCATGGAAATGTATTATTTAAAGGGTATTAATTTTTTTACTGAGAACTGCTAGGTCAACCATATTTACAAGAGGTTTGTATTTAAGTTTGTTGGTTAATATATATGAAAAAAGAAAAAAGACACAACGATGTTTCTGAGTTGAGGACATCTTCAATACAGCTTCATAGTAACTGCTAGTAATTGTTAATACTATCATCATATAGAATCACAGAATCACTTGGTTGGAAAAGACCTTTAACATCATGAAGTCCAACCATTATCTAAAACTACCAAGTTCACCGCTAAACACAGTACTTAATGTTTGTATGATTATTAACTGTACTCTGACATGCCTTACACTATGAAAGGATGTCATTAATGATAATTCAGGTGACCTCAAACTGAAATTCACTTCTGATGTGTTTCTTCCTCTTTGGAATGCCTTCTGCACTCTTACTTTTCAAAACAAAAGGGCTGGGCACTTCTGCATCTAAGCCTACATTGCTTATAAATGCTGCCTAAACTATTAATTTTTTGATTTCTTTTAAAGATTCATCAGTGGCAGTAATTCAGTGCACCTAAACCAATCTTTTCTTTCCATCCTTATTTTCCAAAGAATTTAAATCCTGTGTTAATAACAAATGTTAGAACTGAGGAAACTAGGCCACCTAGTGGGTGGAAGGGACTTAACAAAGCACTGCTATTCATAATCTAGATTTCAGGTTCAAAAATACTTGATGCCTGAGAAGAGGTAGGGCAGAGTTCTTACATGCACATATAGATTACTGAATTTGTCCCTATGACCATGCTAGATATGCACCTTTGTCAAGTCACACATTTTGAAAATCTTAGCTATGGGCACAAGTTGAAATTTAAATGTGGTATAGATATAATCCATTTTCTGTCATTATTATTGTGTGTTAATCATCACATTAGGAAAAGATTGGAGCAAAACTGTATAATCTGAGTTTTAGAAACAGAACATTCTATTGAAAGTCTAAACTCTTCTAGACTTAGCTTCTTAAGAAATTTGGAAGTTCTTCACGCATCACTGGAAACCTGAGTTAACTTGCATCTTGTTCAAGCGATATTTATTGATACTTTTTTCTTTTTAAACTTTATAGACTTTATGCAGTTGGTGGTCGAGATGGAAGTTCTTGTCTCAAGTCGGTAGAATGTTTTGATCCTCATACAAACAAATGGACCCTCTGTGCTCAAATGTCAAAAAGAAGAGGTGGTGTAGGTGTAACTACCTGGAATGGGTTCTTGTATGCCATCGGTGGTCACGATGCCCCAGCATCAAACTTAACATCCAGATTGTCAGACTGCGTAGAAAGGTAATATCCCAATGAAAGAATATCCTGCTAGTGGTTCTGAAAAGGCCAGTCTATAGAGTGATTTAACATTAACTTCATGGAAGTAGCTTCTTAAAAATTTACTTTAATCATATAAAATCACATTAAGCTTCTGAATAGTTGTTTACCACTACATTTTGCAATAAAAGTCACTTTTATCAGAGAAGTACATTACTTTGTAAATGAATTATAAAGTAACTTAAATTGAAAAATAAATTCTATCTGCAGCTTAAGAATTGCCTTCTTTCACTACATAGTACATCTGTTTGCAGCATGAGGTTTGTCAGCATTTCCATACTATGATTATGCTTGCATGAAACATACATTTCTGTAGTACTTTGAATAGAGAACAGAAGATGAAATTGTTAAGAGTTCATTGTGTCCATATTCTTTATGCAAACAAATTAAGACCACTTGCTTCTAACAACTATGGTCTTAAGATGGTTTCTTGGCCAAATATGTTCTTTGTGTAGTTCCTGAGAGCTGTTCAGAGCCGTGTGATTCCATCAGTTGTGTACTTATATTTGTCTCTTTCAGTCAAGTTAAAGTAATTTCTTAACAATAGCATGGACGCTCCTATCTAATTATTAGCTTGGCTTGTGAAGAATGCTGATGTTATTCTAGAATGACAATTTTTTTCATTAAACTGTCTTTGATTATTCTGATGGTACACAGTTATGATTCAAGAAATGCTGTAAATTGTCTTAAGAGTTTTGCATTTCCTCCAAAACTTTATCCAACAGGGTTCTTTGGAAAATGGTGATCTCTCTTGACAAGTAACTTTCTTTAGAACCGCATTCAACTTGAACAGCCTGTGCTGTGACATTTAGTAATTATCACTTAAAGCAAGTACTTGCTTTACTACAGGATAGTATAGCAGCAGAACTGTTTCGAGAGTGGTATGTTTATGTTTATCGGTGCAATAAGAAACATAGTAAGAACAGCTGTATGTGTATGCATATATTACTTCATGGAAAGCAGCACAAAGTGGATGGGTAACAAGTATTGTGTTATCAGATGACTAAAAAAACATTTTAGAAGAGTATCAGGAAAAACAGTCCTTTTAAATTGACACCCAAATCTGCATTGCAATACCTGCTCCCTACTACATTGAGAGTGTCAGTTCCTGTACTTTTTTTTCATGAAATTTTGGCAACAATTTTAGAGCCTAACACAAACTATCTTTTAGGTATGATCCAAAAACAGATATGTGGACTGCTGTGGCTTCTATGAGCATTAGCAGAGATGCAGTGGGAGTATGTCTTCTTGGTGACAAGTTGTACGCTGTTGGAGGATATGATGGTCAAACATACCTTAACACAGTGGAGTCTTACGATCCCCAGACAAATGAATGGACACAGGTACAGTTTCTTATCAGAACACACTGTGTGTTTAAGTGTGGTTCTTTTTACAAAGAGAAAACAACTACTCCTTTTCTATGAAGCACTTTCTTGATAGTCTAAGTCTCCCACCCCCTGCCCCCTCCCCCCATTTCAAGCTGATTTACCTTGAACAGACACTTGTTAAAGACTAAATGTTGAGCCAGTATGTATGTTTGTTTATTTTAAGATAACTGCGTGTGTGTGGATGGTACCACCTCTCTGCTGCAGCTGTACGGCCATTATTACAAACATTAAACATGGTCAGTCTTAAGGAAAAATATTTAAACCTGACTACATTGCTCTCACAAATGTGTATTTTTGCTTGCAGGTTGCACCACTGTGCTTAGGAAGAGCTGGAGCATGTGTTGTGACTGTGAAACTATAGATTATTTTCTCTGAGAAGGTGACTTTCTTCACTACAGACTCAAAAAGCTGATGTCTTTTTTCTTCAAGCCAACTAAGAATATGAGGTGCAGGATATCTACAACAACAGAGTGTTTTGTCTCCAACCTACATAGATACGTACTATTCTTTTGGACCAATATTAAGCACTTTTTAAAGAATTATCTTTGTTACCTGCAAATTGGAGGAATTGCAAGCAAATCAGCTGCAACTAAGATGGTGCCAGCAAGGGACCTCCATGGAGGAAATACTAAGAAATGAGTGAACTCATTGTGAACTCACTGGGATAATCAAATGTTATTGATTTATGGCCTTGACCCCTCAAACACACAGAGGAATAATGCTATTAATAGATACAATTCTACCGATACAATTGAGGATACCTCTGGGTGACGCAAGTTACAGAATTCAACCCTGTATATTTAATTTGCCTATAATAAATATGTTTTGCTGTAGGTATCCGAGCTATTACAATGCAGGCTGATAAACCAATGCAAACCATTGTAAATGGCAGCTGTAATGCTTGCCTTAAAAGTGAAGTTGTGTATTTGGTGAATATTTGCACTTTTACCATCATTCCTAGTTTAGAAATATTTTTATTTAACCAAAGCCTTATTTTAAATATTGTCTTATAATGCTAACAGAAATCTGCTATTTAATTATGTCTGCAGGAGGTTTTTGAAATCCAGGGTACTACTTGGATTTTTGAAGGTTTCTGTAAGATGGAGAACGTTGTACCTTTTCTCTAATTTGGCTTTTATATTTACATTGTTATTTTTAAGGAAAACTCTGTAAGCATGAGTACCTAGTGGAAAGAATTCTAAAGCGCGATTAGAAGTTAACCAATTTAAGTTTAATAAGAGCACTTTGAATTTTTCAAAGCATTCCATTGCATCTAGACTAAGAGTCTACTTTGATTCTCACTATGTTTTACATGAGGCTTTGCACTAATTTGAAAGGTATAATTTTATAAGATGAAATGAAGCAATCATCTTTTTCTCCAGCAAGGTTACTTCAAAATGTAAAGAGCCTAATCCTGCAAGATGCCGTTCTGCCGAATTTGAGCACGTTCAGCATCTTGTAGGAGAGTTTGTGTGTGCCTCACAGGATTATATCTAATTAATTACCGTATTTACAGTTATTATTATTTTTCCAAATGCTTTATAGTATGCCTTTTTATGACTCCCACGCCCTGCCACACACTTGTTTTGAGCAGTCTGAATGTTCTCTGGAAGTCTTTCTGTATTTGCTTTTCTGTGCCTTGTTCCTAATGTTTTCAAAGTTGTGGGCAGTGCACTGTGCTGGTTCCTGCTGGAACTTGAAGCTGCCAGCTCCCAGAATGTTTTCCAGTTTGAAGTGTCCAATACCCAAAGTCTTTGTACATTTTTAATTTTAAATTTCGGTGTGTTCATGCTCTCAACGAACTATTTATTGGTTTAAATGAAATTACTAAGCGGTGAAACTTTGTGTTGAAACCTGCTTTGTTTGGAATTGAATACAGCTGAACTTAAATGCAGTTTCAATGGGTTGGTGCCTTTTTTCTTAGATATGTCGATTTGGTGTGCCCGAATCTGCACGTTTAATCAAGAAACGTTATTTCTACGCGTACGTGGCGTACGAAGCGGCCGTTTTCTCTCAGCGTGTACGTGCCTCTGTATTCCTCACCACGACGTACGCTAAGGGCCGCGCGCCGCTGCCGGAGGAATCTCCGCTTTCCCATTGGCTTGGGAGCGCGGCCCCGCCCTCCGCCTCTGATTGGCCGCGGCCTTCTCCCGCCTTCTCGTTTCCGCGGTGACACAGACGCCGAGGGCGGGAGGGTTTGGGCTCTCCCCTCAGCTGGGGCCTAGGGTTGCGCATGCGCGCGGGGCGCGGCGTTGCGAGTGGTGGGCGCGATGAAGGTGAGTCCGCCCGGCCGCCGTACGCGGGGGGGTGTGCGCTGATGGGGTCTCGGCCTCGGGGGCGGCAGCGGGGGTCAACGCGGGCGGCTGGGCGCCGAGGCTCGTGCTCCGCGCAGTCCCGGCCGCCTCGGTGCGGTGCCTGAGGCCTGTGAGGGGCGCACGGGCGCTCTCAGCCGCGGGAGTCCCGGGCTGCGGAGCCGTTACCGTTGGGCGCCGCCTCGGTAACGTCCCCCGGGCGCGGCCCCGCTGTGCTCGTGTCCGTCCGCGGCGGGGAATGCCACGATCTGCCTGAGGTGGAACGCTTCCTGCTCGTGGTTAGGGGTCGAGTGCCCCGTGTGAGAGCGTGGGGAGCTGGAGCTGTCTGCCCTTCCGCGATGCTCGCCACTGGTTTCCTGCGTATTCCATTAAAATGGCTTCAAAACGGAACGCGGTTGTCAGGCGTCGTTTGTGCCTGTGGCACGCAACGCTCGTTTTGTTATATTTTTTGTCATGCGAAATGCAAAGTCAGTCCCTCAAAAGAAGAGATAGAGACCCTTGGGGGAAAAAGCAAACCAAACAAGTAAACCTGGTGGGCATTCAGGGGACTAGTCGCAGGGTTTGTCCGGTGATGTGGTGGTAGGGGAGAAAAGGGTGAAGTTGTTGGAGTTCTCTTACACCCAACTTAGAGAACAGTCTGTGCAGATGGCATGAAGTAACAGAAAGCTGATAAGTTTTGTGCTGAGAAATCAAAAGCTTGTACAGTTGAGTTGTTTTGCAGCCCTGATTTAAGACCCAACAATTTAGGGAGAGCAGAATAGCTACGTGGCTTTAAAAGAGTGGATAAGGAGCTCTGTTTTGCTGTCCCCTGTGACTGAAGATGCTATCTGGTCCCGTGCTTCTCCATAAAATTCAGAGGATTAAACATTACGGTCTTTGGACATGAAGGAGAGAATCGGATGCAGTCATGCAAGTGGTAGAGTGGTACTACTACGAAGAGTCACAGCAGTTCTCAGTGCAAACACCCAGCATCAGAAACTTCAATTCTTCCAGCGCAAGCCAAAAGATTATTCCCTTGAATTTTGGTACTTTGGTACATTGGAATCGTCTAGAAGTTGGTGGTGGTTTTTTTTTTCACAGAGGAAGTTCCAATATTGTTTTAAGCTTATGATGACAAGATGTGTTACCTACCTTTTTTTTCTTCTTTGTCTCTAGCAAGTATTCAGTCTATTAGAAAAAGCTTGGTCTGGTTCCTCTGTGCAATTTGCTTGGCAGAAAACTTTGGGACATTTCCTTGCTGTAACAGGGTAAGATTGCAAATATTTACTGCTTTTGTCCATAGTAATTGTTAAATAAATAATAAAATAATAATAAATAATAGAAATTAAAATAATAATTAAATAAATCTAAACCAAAGCAAAACATCTGGTATCTCCTTATGATTATGATGTATATACATCATAATCCTGAGCCATGTTACTGTAATTATAAAATCTCAATGTAGGAAAAGTTTTTTTTGTAACTTACAGTTGAAGAAGAGGAATCATTTTATGTGTTAATCTTTTTTAGAGGTGATCACACTGTGAAAATTTTTGATCGTCATGGTCAGAAGAGAAATGAAATTACTTTACCAGGGTAGGTACTAAGATGAGTTTAAATTGTTTTTTCTTTTTTTTTTTTTTTCAGAGTGTTTATGCAGTCATAGGAACAGATGCTCTCACTGGTGATTGTACCTGGAAAAGGCAACAAATTGATGAGCATGTATGGAATATGAGGCAGTAAAATCTGAGCTTAAGCTAAGCTATCAAGGATAGCTGGAAAAATATATCCTCGTATCCAAAGCATTATTTATTATTATTAATAATAAGCTCGGTGTAATTCATTAAAAATGTTAGAAGATGCCTATTATGATAGTAAGAAAGAATATAAGGTGGTCATATATGGAATATCCATATTTTACTCTTACGACTGCAACCTTGCCAGTGCCTGTTTTCTAGTGATTTGTACATTAGTCTTACTGAGGACTTATATCCTGTGTTTTGGTGTCCTTTTGCTTGTATCATTGGCATAATGTGTATGTTGGTATTTTTACTTCAGATCGGGAGTGTGTTTCTGAAGTGAATCTCCCTGTTTTTCCTGCTTAATATGCTTCCATTCACTCTAGAGAGTGAGGTTTAAAGTTTACAAACTGGATTTCTCTCAGATGAGATTTTAAAAGTGGCATCCTTTGGAAGATGCGGTCCAACGGCTAAAAGGCAATCAGTCCATAGGAACAGGCTAGACATAGCCCAGAGTAAAGGTGACCAGATGTACACACCATGACTTCATGCCCTCTCATCATTTTGTTCTGTAAGTCTACTTGTATTGGGCACCATTATCACCTGATGTCGCAGTAGTTTCATTTATGCTTTAATTCCAGAGGCTCTAATCTAGAAGTCTCACTTTAATTTCCGGAATCTTACATACATATCCCTCTATAACTGTTAGGTATGAGCCACAATCATGAGCTCACTAGAAATCCTGTTTTTGCAGTTCATGGTAGCTGCTACGTTGCGCCAAATCAGGAGGGGAAGTTTTTAGTCTTTACCAGACCTGCTTGCAACCATTGCCTCGCTGCCCACGGCATCTTGCTTTCTTGTATCAAAGTTCTACTCTGGTTACTTAACATTCATTATGCGGGCTGGCTTTGTCATTTAGAAGATTCATAAAGTACTCTCTTTGCTTAGAACAGCTTGTTGCATCTGACCTAGCTGACCAGCAATTGGTCTTTGGTTTGGTAATATCCACCGCCCAGCTCATTCTGCGTTACACTGCGCAGTAATTACAATAAATGCTTATTCTGCCCAGCAAACTGGCAGAAGAGAAGAAAGCTATCAGTTACGTGGAATGAAGAACTGTGAGAAGAGGTCCTGGACACTGTGTTGAGGGAGGCTACCTTACTGATGGACGAATGTGGTGCTTTTCATAGCAAGGCAAAGAAATAAAAAAAAAGATGTTTATTAACAACGTATTCTGAAGTCAGTTATTCAAAGTAATTAGCATTCACTGATAGTAGCTGGAGTAGTGCTGACTTTTTCAGGCACATCATCAAATATTCTGCCTAAGTTAGTCTAAGTGTCCTTTTGAATTACTCTCATCTTTCCACTGTGATTGAAGAATAGGTTTCTCTACTTACTACCATTGTTCTGTTTCTGTGGTGCACAGTTTAATCAGAAGCAAGCATGCATATCTGGAGGGTTTCCTACTCAGTCCAACTTTTGGTTCTTTATTTGTTGGTGAACTGTTAAAGAGACCTTCTAGACCTCACCTTATCTAAGAATGTAGTTCAGAATGTCATATACTTCCTGCTCTAATCGTTGATGTCATAAGGGTTATCTTACCATTCCATCGATAGAATTTTCTTTGTTTTGTACTTATCAATTTTTTTCCTGTTCGTTTCTTTGGGAATAGACAGTATTTTTTTCTCTAGACCAAACTCAGGTAGGTTTGGAAAAAGAAGACAAGAACTTGAGTTGAAGGCTTACTGAGTTACTTTATAGGAGTGTAAGTTTCAGCAGGACACTTCTAAAGTTGCTTGCATTAGAAGTTTTAATTTGAATGGCAAAGAGAACTAAGATTTTCAAAGAAATATCTTTTGAACCAGAAGCTGTGAACTTAATATATTGGAAAGAAAAGGGTGTTGTCAGATGGCACTGATACTTAGTCTGCAGTATTGCGTTACTTTGTGTGTTTTAAACAGTGCTGTTTCCAGTTCACCCAGTAACTCTCCGGTAAACCTGTTCTGATCATTCTGGGAACAATTTGCTAGAGGATTTCCCTGCTTCTGCAAGGCTTTCTTATCTGAGATCATTACACTTATTGAAGGAGGAGAAAAAAGATCTCAACAGTGAGTAGTCTCTAGGAAGACAGAACCTTACAGGAGGTTTTCGCTGTCTCTTGAAAATCTAAGTGGCAATATTTCAAGTGCTTCGTCCTGTGTCATTTTTATGAGATTTGAGTATGAGAGTGGCTGCTGTAAAAAATACACTTTCCAGATAAGTCTGCAGTCTGTCATGGGTTTGCTTGGTAGGGAAAGGGTAGGACAGGTATTTCAGCTGGAGAATTGTGGCTATTTCTGTATACTTTAAAACATATTTTAATGTAATTAATGAAACTCTTTTTTCTTCAGTAACTGTGTTGCTATGGACTGGGATAAGGATGGAGATACCTTAGCAATAATCACAGACAAATGTAGTGCCATTTTTCTCTGGGATGCCAACACAAACAAAACAAGCCAATTAGACAGTGGCATGAGGTAAGAAAAAAAAATTTGGAAGTGTTTTTGAAGACCTACACCACTGTGAGCTGCTGCAGCAGCTTATTCCGTTGCCTCATACAACGTTTTATTACTTCCATTGCTTTGTGTACGCTTAGGTAGTTCTAATACTTGTTGTAGAGAACATTTGCTTCCTTTAGAAGTTCTGCTTTGGTGTGTATGGTTTCATAGAACTTCAAAGCAAGTATGCAAAATGTTTTTGCCTGTAAGGACACAAAAGGAATCTACTATGGAAAGTAATAATTTTCTTTATTTTAGGGATTCATTGTCTTTCTTATTATGGTCTCGAGTCGGAGCTTTACTCGCTGTTGGAACGACTAAGGGAAACTTGCTTATATATAACCGTCAGACTTCTCGCAAGATTCCTGTTCTTGGTATGTGTTGCTTTGAACTTAGGCTTGCACTTTGGAATGGTTAACTTTTGTTACTATGCTTACTTTCCTTTTTTTGTTCTGTATGTTAACATGCAAATCAAAAATGTGCTTACGTTCAACTTTCACCATTTGTTTTGTTGTAGTTACCAGAGTTTTTTTATTGTTCAGTGTGTTAGCTGCTTAAGATACTTCTAGGCAGAAAAAATTAAGGGTAGAAATGTAATTTAAAAAAAAAAGGAAGAAGAGGGGCTGTGCAAGTTCCTGTAAGGTCAAAAGACTTCCATCTAGGATTACAAGGTTAAAAATTAAAATTTGACTACTGAATTTTTAATTTATCTGTTAAGTTTCTTCACATTCTGATAATCTATATTTGAGTGGCCAAATACAAAGTATTTCCATACCAGATTTTTTGGTTGGTTTTGTTCACTTTGTTGTATAGATTTGTTTCTTTTTCAGGTAAGCACACTAAGAGGATTACTTGTGGTTGCTGGAGCACTGAAAACCTTCTGGCTTTAGGTGGTGAAGACAAAATGATTACTATAAGCAATCAGGAAGGGGATACTATAAGACAGGTAGTAATTATAACCCCTATTTGATTTTAGGACATACATTGATATGCCTGGTTCTTGAGAGAGCTAGAGAGCTACAGTGTAAAAGGTGTTTATGCTCTTTCCGTACCTCTGCTTTCAGGGACAAGGAGGTTTTGGGAAAACTGATAGCAGGAGGAGGGCAAATCTAAATATTTGAACCTCTGCATTATGCAGCGTAACTGATGGTATTAGGATGTCAGCAGCTCTGCTTCTCTTGTCTGTTATCCTGGCCTGTATCTTTTACAAGAAAATCTTAGTGCAATCTTAGGTTGACTTCCTCAGTAGCAGCACAGGTCAGCTCTCACAGGACTGTTTATAAAGTCTTTAGCGTTGGTTTTGCTTTAGATCAGTTAAATGAGGATCTTGCCTCTGTTATTCAGTGATTTCTTCCAGGCTGGACCTCTCACATTGTTGAGAGGCTAATTTTTGTGTTTCTTGTTAGTATACTCAGATTCTCTAATCAAGCATTCCATTTGCTTGCGTACGTCAATCCTTTCAACCAGTGACAGTTGCTACAAAATATGCAAATGAATGTTATTCTCTTTCTACATTTAACAAATGGTGTTTCACTCAAGATTTTCAAAGGTCTTTCATAGCTGGCTTCATATGCTTCCATCTTTATGTCTGAAGACCTATGTGGATGAAGAAATAATAAACTAAGTTTTTAGGATGTGTCTGTACTTCAAACTAGCTAGCTTCAGTAGGAGAAGCAGTGTAGTTGAGACAGCAAAGACCTAAGCAAGGTTTCCTTATGATGTTTTCTCACCTCGTATTGACTGCAAAAGCAACTACTTTGCTGTCACTGCATGGACCAGAAAAGGTGTTTTTTTTATTATTATACATTGTAAATATTACATGTATTGTTTATGATAATTATTCTCTCTGATTTTGCATCACAATAGCCTTGTTTCTATTTTATCATTAGTACTGTCTCTAAAACACTGTTGTGCAGATCTTCCTACTCATTTGGATCTTTCTAGATTTCTAACTTAAGATACTTTTCAGTATAATTCATTATAACGTGTCTTTATGATTCAAATTAACTTCATGTTTTTTTGAAGTTTTTTTCAATTTTGTTACTAAATGCTGTAGCACTTCTATCTATCCTTAATGCTTAAATATACAGAGCAGGGATAATGCAGTTATTTATCATTGATATTTGCGCATCGAGTACTGATTTTTCAATGTGAACTTCTCTCTTGCAGACCTCAGTGAGCTCAGATCCCAGTGATATGCAATTCTCAGTTATGAAGACTGATGAAAGAATATCAACCAGGGAAAGCACAGTAAGAACGCGATACAAAATTCTGCAAAAAGTGTTAATTTAATGTTTCAGGATTTCTGCTAGCAACCAGTGTTGGCCAGGAAGTAATTTTTCTTTTTCCTTGACTCAAAACTTCACTTTGAAGCTTTATTTCCCAACCCCACCCTTCCCTCTCCCTACTCGCCCCAAATACCTTTATTTTAAAGCTTTACCCCTTTGCTCAAGGATGTGTCCATGAAAACACAGTGGCTAGCAATAAGACAAATGACAGTAGTTTTACAGTAATTTTAAATACAATAGGTGAGGATAAGTGCAGTACTTAAAGGAATACACAATATAACTATACAACAGTATATGTGATGTGGTACATGGGTAACAACGCAGGAATGTCTAAACTGCAGAGATGGTTTTCAGCAGTCAATTTTAGAAATAGATAAGCACTCGCTGGGTCTTAATCTTGTGCAAACCTCAATGTCAGTTAGACTAGAAGGCTGTCTGTTAAACTTGTCGTGTGAGCATGATGCTCTCTCTCTAAATGGCTACACTTTCGCTGCCTTCTTGAGGGAATCAAGTTCTGTCAGATCCATCAATACTGAAGTGCAGAAAAATGGGGTAATGATGAGTGTAGCAGCACATATTAGTAAACGATCAGTAACGATGTACTAAAACGAGACAGAAAAATCATGGATAGCAAAGTGATACTGTGTTTACAGTTAGTCCAGATCTGTACACTTAAATAGAGACAGCATAATTAAAATTTCACAGTCAGATATAATCTATGCAGTACAGAATTTCTCCTGTATCATAGTGACAAGGACCTGTAGGAGTGTTTTTCTTCTCTGCATGAAGTACTTTCTCTGCTTGATGCGCTTTCTCCTCCTAGGGAAATTTTAATTAACAAATATTTTGAAAATGCAGGGACTTTGTCACTTTGATTTTCCCTGCTATTCTGGGGGTGTGCAATAGCCTGGGCTTTTCTATTTACTTATTTATTTATTTTTATTACAGCTCTCAAGTTTTCTGTAGAATGTTCACGAACATTCTCTAGTTCTGTAGTTCTCAGTGTTAGGCTTGAATAGTCCGTCAGCTGTTTAAGCCATATAGCATTTATTGTCTGTTCTTGTACGGGGCTTGGCTTGATAATGATCTTCCATTCTGTAACGTATGCAAGACAGGAAAGGCAGTGATGTAGCCCTCTATATTAAGAAAGAATACAAATGTATGGAAATTAATGATGGTGATGTTAGGGTTGAGAGCTTGTGGGTTAGGATAAAAGCAAAGGCCAATAAGACTGATATAATCGTGGGAGTCTGCCGTAGGCCACCCAACCAGGACAAAGTGGTGGATAAGATACTTTATGGACAGTTGGGTGAGGTCTCAAGGTCTCTACCTCTTGTTCTTGTGGGGGACTTCAACTTCCCAGACATCTGCTGGAATTATAATACAGCAGAAAGGGAACAGTCCCGGAGGTTCCTAGAGTGTGTGGGAGACAACTTCCTGACACAGCTGGTGAAGGAGCCAACAAGGGGAAGCAAAATCCTGGACCTGCTGTTTGTTAACAGAGAAGGCCCTGTCAGGGATGTAAAGGTTGGAGGCCGTCTGGGGCAAAGTGATCACAAAATGATAGACTTCTCAATCCTTGTTGAACCTCGGCGGGGAGTCAGCCAAACTGCAACCTTGGACTTCCGAAGGGCAGACTTTGATCTCTTTCGGATCAAAGATCTTTCAGATCTCCCCCTTGGGAGGCAGTTCTGGAGGGCATGGGAGCCCAGAACAGCTGGGAATACTTTAAGGAAGTTATTTTAAAGGTGCAGGAGCTGACCATCCCCAAGTCATGGAAGATGAGCCATCAGGGTAGAAGACCGGTCTGGCTGAACAGAGACCTTAACCTGGAACTCAGGAACAAAAGGAAAGTTTATGGTCTTTGGAAGAGGGGGCAAGCAACTTATGAGAATTACAAGTACGTAGTGAAGCTGTGCAGGGAGGAAATTAGAAAAGCCAAAGCCCAGCTAGAACTGATACATCAACAGTAAAAGGAGGGCTAGGGAGAATCTCCATCCCTTGTTGGATGCTGAGGGCAACACAGTGACCAAGGATCAGGATAAGGCTGAGGTTCTTCATGCCTTCTTCACCTCAGTCTTTAATAGTAAGACTAGTTGTGCCCTGGGCACACAGCCCCTTGAGCTGGCAGATGGGGATAGGGAACACAGATCATGCACAATCCACGGTGAGATGGTTTTGGACCTGCTCCGCAAGCTGGCCACTCACAAGTCCATGGGGCCAGATGGATTGCACCCTAGAGTGCTGAGGGAGTTGGCGGATGTGGTTTCCAGGCCTCTCTCCATCATCTTTCAACAGTCGTGGCTAACAGGGAATGTCCCGATTGACTGGAGACTTGCAAATGTGATTCCCATCTTCAAGAAGGGCGGGAAAGATGATCCTGGTAGCTACAGACCTATCAGTCTCACCTTGGTGCCAGGGAAGGTTATGGAATGGATAATCTCAGGAGCCATCATGGATCAGTTAAAGGTCAACCAGGGGATGAGGCCCAGTTAGCGTGGGTTTATGAATGGCAGATCCTGTTTGACAAACCTGATTTTGTTCTATGACAAGGTGACCCGCTTAGTGGATGAAGGCAAGGCCGTCGATGTGGTCTACCTGGACTTCGGTAAGGCCTTTGACACTGTCCCCCACAGCATCCTTGTGGAGAAGCTGTCTGCCCATGGTTTGGATGGGCATACGCTCTGCTGGGTGAAACACTGGCTGTATGGCCGGGCCCAGAGAGTTGTGGTCAGTGGAGTTAAATCCAGTTGGCGGCCAGTCACGAGCGGTGTCCCCCAGGGCTCGGTGCTGGGGCCTCTTCTATTCAGCATCTTTATCAATGATCTTGATGAGGGGATCGGGAGCACCCTCAGTAAGTTTGCAGATGACACCAAGTTGGGAGGGCGTGTTGATCTGCCGGAGGGTAGAAAGGCACTACAGAGGGACCTGGATAGACTGCATCGATGGGCCAAGGTAAACCATATGAGTTTCAACAGGGCCGAGTGTCGGGTCCTGCATTTTGGTCACAACAACCCCAGGCAACCCTACAGGCTTGGAGAGGAGTGTCTGGAAAGCTGCCTGATGGAAAGGGACCTTGGTGTGCTGATGGGCAGTCAGCTGAATGTGAGCCAGCAGTGTGCCCAGGTGGCCCAGAAGGCCAATGGCATCCTGGCTTGTACCAGGAATGATGTGGTGAGCAGGGCTAGGGAAGTAATCCTGCCTTTGTACTCAGCATTGGAGAGGCCTCACCTCGAGTACTGTGTTCAGTTTTGGGCGCCTCAGTACAGAAAGGATGTTGAGGTGCTGGAGCAGGTCCAAAGAAGGGCAACAAGGCTTGTGAAGGGCTCGGAGAATATGCCCTATGAGGAGAGACTAAAGGAACTGGGGCTGTTTAGTCTGGGGAAGAGGAGACTGAGGGGAGACCTTATTGCTCTCTTCAAATACCTGAAAGGTGATTGCAGTGAGAACGGGGTTGGTCTCTTCTCACTGGTGACAGGACAAGGGGAAATGGCCTCAAGTTGTGCCACGGGAGGTTTAGGTTCCATATCAGGAAAAACTTCTTTCCAGGAAGTGTTGTTAAGCACTGGAACAGTCTCTGCAGGGAGGTGGTTGAGTCACCATCCCTGAATGTGTTTAAAAACTGTGTCTGGATGTGGTGCTCAGGGACATGATTTAGTGGTGGGTTGCTAGAGTTAGAGTAGTATGGTTAGGTTGCGGTTGGACTTGATGATCTTGAAGGTCTTTTCCAACCTGAGCTGTTCTATGATTTTATGATTCTACATGGCACTGGAAAAAACCTTCAGGTTGGAGCAAAATAAGTAGTATGTTAACATGCATCGCAATATAAAATAATTCTTGTAATTTCTTAGAAGAGTTTAAGAAATTGTAATTCTTAAATACTTCATCAAGTTGCAATGGAATTATACGCAAAATACCTTAAGTGATAGAAATAAAATTTTAAATTTGGGGTTAATTTAGGAATTTCAGGTCAGAATTTAAGTTTGTACTTCTGAATTAATAGATTTTTAGGCCATCTTTTTTCTCAGTTTGAAAATGCCTCCTATTTCAAAGTACAGCTTTGTATTTTAACCTTCCAGCTCTTTGCAAAAACAGTCTTCTTTTTAGACAAGGAGGACTGCAACAGAAGGTAATGTAAAATTGATTTGTAAACAGGCCTTCACAATATCTTCATTGAAGAATATAGTGAAATAATCTGTCCTTCCTTGCTTTTTCTAAAATTAGTGTTTTTCTCTTGTCTAACATACGCATGCTCTGGTAGCAAAAATAATATTAAAAAAAGTTCACTCAACCTCTCTTTGACTCTGAAGTCCAGCAATGATCTAGGTTTCGTCAAATGCAATGTACTTACCTAGACTGATAGAAACTGTAAAGACGCATGTTTTATACAAGCTAAACAGACTTTCTTTACTTGAGATGGCCATGTTCTGGTAGTCTTCCCTTCAGCTTTCCAGATAGAAATTCAGTGGATCAAAAAACACATTGTAGTGCAAGTGAGAGTAGTCCAGCAAGATCCATGTGACCTCCTGTCTTTTCCTGAAAGAAATGGGGCTCTCCTAATGCTTCTGCAGGGACAAATGCTGAATTTGAGATGTGTGTTCTACTGGGCTTTCATTTAGAACTGTGAACCACTGGCTCACAAGGAGAATAGCCTGAAAATCTCTTCCACTATTAATAAGGATTCGGGATTCAAATTCATAGCATTCTTAAGGATACTTTAAGTGCAGAATCTCATCTTTTAGTGAGGGTGTTGAGCCTTATTTTAATGTGTCTCTGTTCCTCCCGAGTTAATTTTTTCTTTTCATTCATTGACAGGTTAGTGTAGTGGTTGGCAAGAAGACTCTCTTTCTTTTTAATTTGAATGATCCTGATAACCCAATTGATCTGAAATTTCAGCAGCCTTATGGCAGTATTGTAACCTACAGATGGTAAGCAGAACTTCCTTAATGCAGCATTCTCATATTAACAAGCTGAATATTTTCTCAGTAGTTCTGATAAATGCTGAAAATGAAAGCATTTATCCCTTGCTCACGTGGAACTTTTCTTGAATGTATGAATCTACATTTTCTAATTCTTAACAATTCAACGGCTGTGAAAGCAGGATTGCCAAAATGTAGTTGCCAGTGGTAAGTTCTGTTTTAGAACAGTAATGCTGTTACTGTCCTGACAGTAGACAAAATTGAGGGCTTTATAGGTTTGGATGAGTAACTAGTGAAAGAGCTATGGTGGAGTTGCATCTTCCATCTATTTTGTTTGTTTACCAAGTTAGGTAAAGTTCTTGTAGCATCCCTGCCAGGTAATATTTCTCTGAAGAAATTCTAAACTAGGAGCTTCAACTCTGTACCCACAAGTAGCTGTACTGTTTCTGTGTTTTTGAGTCATTACACGGTGTCTGTTCAGTCAATATGTTGTTAACATTTCATGCTTACACTTAAACTCAGTAGCTGTATGCTTCTGTATTTTGGGGCACATACCTGACAAGGTGTGCCCAGATTGTTTGCTTTGTAATATATATTTTTTCCCAACTAAGCAGATCAGACATTTGTTTGAATTAACCTTGGCATGCTGTAACTATTTCTGTTTTAACCTGCTTATTTGTAATTGACACCATGAAATGTTAAACTATCTATTCACAGATCCACACTCTGGCTTTACTACTGTGTTTGTAGTGGTGTGCCTTAAGGGCAGAATGACTGCCATTATTATTTTTAGCATAGCTTTGAAGAGACAGAGTCAGCAATAACCTTGACATTGAAGTTTCCACCTTTTGGCGCTCTTATACTAATGAAGACACCAAAGTTCTTTCTCCTGGTGTCACTGCCATGTATGCTGCTTGCTAAAAGTGAAGGGGCACAAAAGAATGTAGAAGAGAGAATAAAGAGGACTTGTGATTGAATGCTGAGCACCCTTGTGTGACAAATTTGTATTTGTTCTTTAGAAATCTTTGATTGTTTTTCCCTTAATCCGTATTATACTGTATTGTTCTACGTTATATGTCCAGATTCCCATAACTTGGTTATTTTTCCCTTTAGAGAGAGGCATTGACAGATTACCCCAGTAGCCTGAAAGAAAACACATTGTACATAATACGTAAATAAATCTCTTTTGTTGATTTTTTTTTTTCCTTTTTATCAGGTATGGTGATGGCTACATTATGATTGGTTTCTCACGGGGATATTTTGTAGTCATCTCTACACACATTCGTGAGATAGGTCAAGAAATCTTTCAAGCTCATAATCATAAAGATAATCTAAGCAGCATTGCTATATCACAGTCATTAAACAAAGCTGCATCATGTGGTGACAATTGGTAAGTGTCTGTTTTTACGCATAAAGAATAGACTTCATCTCATGTAACTTTGGCTGTTCGACATTAGAGCTGGTCTTCAAGACTGCGAAAGAAGTCAGTGAAGAGAAGATGAGGGGAATTGCTCTGGAACTGCCTCTTTACTTGAAGTTAGAAGAAGCTAATCTTGACTGATATCTCTGCACTTGTACTTATCTTTATTGTCATTAATTGTTTTTTTAGCGTTGTTTTGATTTTGTTTTTTTTTTTAAGTAATTAAAATTCAGTACTGATACCTTTTGATACCTTCTTTTTCTAATCTGTTATCCATCTACTGAAAAGTCCAAATTTCTGTACTGTGATTGACTGGGCATAGATGCTTAGCAATGTAACTATTCATTTAAATCTGTACTGAATGTGCTGATATCCTGATAACTTCTTCTACCACTTGGTATTAACTGCAATCTAGAGAAAAGTATAAATTTGCAAGCAATTAAGGAGAAAGTAGCTAGAGACTGGAGTTCTTCCAAAATATGTTGTGCATGTGATAGAATATGCCCTTTAGTTCCTCTCGGCTACTTCCTGTAATAATCTGAATTCTTCAGTGGGGAAGAAGCTGAGTGACAGTGGGAGTCAGACTGTTCTGTCTGTCCTCAGTTCTCTATGTGTGTGAGACCTTAGCAGGCTGTTTATTTAAGACACCAGCACATCAAGAGTTGCATACCTATGAGAAAAGCGTGGTACAACTTCACATCAATTTTCATACAATAAGTATTATTTTTTTAAGTGATTCTTTCGCACATACTAGGTAACATGAAAGCACAAGAAAGCTATCAGTCTCTTCATTTCTTGTGTGTGTGCTTTGCTCTTTAGGAAATTTAAGGTATTTTGCATTTGTGCCCTCATTTTGTTCCATTAGACTGTCTTGACTGGATTGGTTTTCTTCCAGTTTATGTTGACTGAGAAATATATTAGTGAGAAAGACTGTTCTTTTTGTTTTAGCATTAAAATCCATGATCTGTCAGACCTGAGAAAGATGTATGCCATAATAAACTTGGATGATGAAAACAAAGGTATGTAGGTAATTTCCTTGAGGATGGATATATGTATAAATCACATAAAAAATAGAATTGTGACTCTGTTTACATGTATGCATTAGCAAAAAGTATTGTTGAAATACTATGTAAATATTGAATTTATCAATAAATCTTTGTTTCCCAACTAGTATGCATTAGGCGATCCACAGCAAAAATGGGAACATAGAGTTATTTTTTGAAAGTTTGGTTTTATCTGTTTGAAGTATAGAGAAGTACAGCTCTAAGGATATTTGATCAGTTAGAATTTGTTAAGTTTTTGATTTGTGGCTTTTGTGTGTGTGTGTGTTGTTTTTCAATCTGTAATATGGTATAATCAGATTAATAAGACAGTATGCTTAACTGTTTTCTACTTCTTTCCATGTTTTTTGAGTGGGTGAATTTCTTAATGCTTTTCTCTGTGTTATGTACTTAGGGTTGATGCTTAATCTAGTACACAAGTTTTCTTCCAGTGGCTTCCAGAACATTCTTATGAGACTATGTTCTTAGGTAGTGAGTTACTACAATTATATCATGTTATAGTATCTGTACGTGTTTCAGTTCTTGTCAAGTCTTCACTCCTAGGAAGATGCTAAATTAGTAAATTATGAGTTTGATCTGAGTGATTCCATTTAATCTTGGCATTATTTTAATTGGTCTGGTGTAAATACATTAGTACCTATATTCCTAGGTATGAATTCCTACTATTGTTACGTTTTGAAGTGAAATTATAGCTTCTTGGTTTCATTTCAGTAGTCAAAGAAATGATCTTTTGCCAAAACTTGTAAATGTTTTAGGTGTCAACCAACTGGCTTGGACAGAGGATGGACAGCTGTTGGCAGTATCTACGCGAAGAGCATCCCTCCATGTTTTCTTGACAAAGCTTCCAGTCCTTGGAGATGCTTGCAGTACGCGGATTGCATACCTCACTTCTCTTCTTGAAGTTACTGTAGCCAATCATGTGGAGAGAGTATGATAACTTTTCCTTTTAAACTTCAGGTAGATAAAAGGAAAGTAAAAATTAATAATGGATGGAAACTGATATCATTTTTCTTACAGGAACTACCGGTTACTGTCTCGGTTGAAGTAGAGCCCAGTTTCATTGCTATTGGTGTTTATCATTTGGCTGTAGGAATGAACAATCGGGCTTGGTTTTATTTACTTGGAGAGAACAGTAAGCATTAATTTCATTCTCTTATTTTAAGCAGCCACGTCCTTGCATGTCTTTTTTAATAAATGTGGTATTTTGTTTAGCAGTGCTGGACAATTCTGCATTGTACAATAAAAAAATGAATTGCCATGCATCCCTATTAGGACCGAATAATGATTTTCACAAACTGAAGTAGTTATGACCAGACATTTCAATTAAATGAAATAAAACTTGAAGTTCCAGGTTATTGGTAATGAAATCTTGAATGTTTTTCTCTCTCTGTAGATGTAAAAAAGCTTAAAGATGTGGAGTACCTGGGTACAATAGCAAGCATGCACCTTAATTCTGATTATGCTGCTGCTCTCTTTGAGGGTAAAGTCCAGTTGCATATGGTAAGAGCTCTGTCAGTTTGGATTTCTGAATTAATAGATTTACGCTGAAGAAGTTCAAGAAATTTTTAAAATGAGATAAAGTGGAGTAATCCGTTAATGGAGATAAAGTTCTTTTATTTTTTTATGCTGGCTCATTAAAATATAAAACTGAATTTCTGGAAACTTTAGAAATATAAACTAGTCTAGAACAAGTGAGAGAAGGTGTTTTATTTTGAACATTTCTTGTGACAGGAAAAGTTGCTTTCATCTCATTTCTGGACAGTTTGATACAGACAGAACTTTGATATTGCATTGTTAACTGTGTAGTCTTTAAGTTCATTTTATTCTTATGTTTAGATAGAAGGTGAAGGTTTTGATGCTCAGGAAGAAAGAGAAACTCGACTCTTCCCAGCAGATGATGATAAATACCGAATTTTGTGCCATGCTTTAACTGGTGACTTCCTCATATATGGTACAGATGTGAGTATTATCTCTGTTTTTAAGGATCCTTTAAAATTGAATGTGTTTGTGTTCGAATGATTTGAATTATTATCATTTTTAGCAAAAAATGATGTTTCTGAGAAATTTACTTCAAATTATTTTCTATGCAAAAGCAGTCAAAATTGCACCTGACTTTCCCTTGCTATTGCACTTACACAAGATGTTTTGGCAGGAAGGTTGTTTTACCAGTGCTTGGTGCAAAACACTGCTTTTTAGTAGCAGAATGTAAATCTGTTGTAGTAGTGAGATGGCTGTCGATCAAAGTAGAAAAAATGTAGGGCTTATCTTGAAAACATGTTGACGGAAGTGGTAATGTGATAGATGCGGACCAAAAGAGATAATGAGGTAAGCAAGTGTTATAGTGTAAATGTAGGTCTCAGCTTACTGTTGAACCACCTGTCAGATGATAGGGATTTTTGTTTTTTGTTTCTGTAAGTGTATCAACAAGAAAAGATATGAGGACACTGAAGAATAATGTGAATATGCTTATGGACTTTTCAGGAGATTTTCCTCTATGTGAGGTATAGTTTTCTTGGTTTGCCACGGGGAATACTGGGCACATTTCACATTGTATTGTGCTCTTTATGACACAAAGTGATGTACTGACCTTTCAGAGGAAAGACAGAGCTGCTTTCTCTGGTGTTATCACTGGTTTAATAATTTGAATGGTTTTGTAGCACTTGAGGGCTTTCCTATCTCCTCAAGTTGCCTTTTTACCTAGTTAAAACTAGTACTGATAAATTTTAAATGCTAAATTCAGAACTGATCCATTTGGTGTGTGTAAGTTTTACAGTTGATTTCAAAAGCCTTATTTTACTTCTAGAGTTCTTGTTTGTGCAACACTAGTTGAGAAATAGTGTTTATTACCAGTAAGTATGATTGCTTTTTCCCCTGTATGAGGTAAACCTGTACTTAAGAATTTGTGGTTCTTCCTGGGAGGCAAATTATTCAGCATTGGTTGAAGGCTAATTTTCTTTCAAGAAAGAAGCAGGCATTTCCCCTCATTTCAGAACTGCACTATAATGTCTCCACAAAGCAGAGTGAGAACAAGAACACTCATTTTCCTCTCTGTTTTCTAAAACTATTTCATGGTTATCTTCTGCTTGAAGACAAGTTAAGTAGTAGAACCAAAACAGGACTAAATAAATAGCACCACTTAGTTTCCAGTTTTCTGTGAAGAAAGATGCACTTTCAGTTGATAATTCAGGTCTTGGCTGAAGATCTTACTTTTACAGTGGTTAACTGTGCTCTTAAATGACGACGTCCAAAGTTTATTTGAATTAATTTAAATCTCTGGATTCTTAGTTTGTTTCTGGGTATTTTTTGATCGCAGGTAGTTAAAGATACAACTAGTGCTAGTTAGAGAAACAAGAAATAATAAACCACTGTTCCGCTCTCCTATTACAGTAATGGATATTCGTATCTTTTCATTGGGAACGGCAGGAAGTGAGTCAGCATGGTGTGGTTTTTTTCTTTTATATAAAAAAGGCCCTCCATTTTTTTTTTGTCCTTTCCCCAGAAAGCCTCAAGTTTTTTTGTCCTGCCCAGTAATGTCCCTCAATGAGGAAAGAAGTCAAAAGAAAGCTGGAAATACTATTTTTTTTTTGCGTGTTCTTCATAGTCAGATCTCTAAGATGGGGAAAAACAATAATCAGATTCATTATCTTCTTGCCGCTTACTAGTTTCAGTATTAGCTTTTTCCATTTTTTCCTCATTAGACTGGAGTTATTCGTTATTTCTACATTGAAGACTGGCAATATGTGAATGAATATCGTCATCCTGTCAGCGTGAGAAAAATTTTTCCAGATCCCAATGGAACCAGACTGGCTTTCATAGATGAAAAAAGTGATGGCTTTGTCTATTGTCCAGTAAGTTGATGTGGGATACCCATGCCATCATATTTACAAGCTAGGTCTCCAACTATCTTGTAAAACATGTGTTTTATAGAGAATGACAAAACCGTCATCATGCAGCACATATGCTAGAAGAAGAAATTGCCAAAAAGACTTGAACGGTAATGTAAAGAATAATAATGTGAAGAAATAAAATGTGTCATAGTAGATCAGGGCAATTTAATTACATTAAATGCCTGTCAGTAGTTTTCAGAAATGATGCATAAGTGTATTCCAGTACTGATATCTAATCAAGAAGTACTACCTTTCAGTTTCACGGCCTGTCCCAACACTCTTCCTCTAAGGAGAGTAAATATCATGCTTGTAACATGCATTTTCTCCGTTTACTTCCTTTCTGAATTAAACAATTACACTATTCAGAGTCACTGCTCGTAAGAAAACTGTTTGTAATAAGAATTTCGTATTTATGCGCCACTTATATCCCTCTGTTTTTAATCATTTTCTGGATGAAAATTCATCTTGTTTCATTAGTCTTTCTTCCTGGTGATTCTACTTTCGCATTCTTTTAAGGTAAATGATAGAGTATATGAGATTCCAAATTTCTCACCGACCATTAAAGGAATCCTGTGGGAAAACTGGCCAATGGACAAAGGTGTTTTTGTTGCTTATGATGATGATAAAGCATACACTTATGTCTTTCATAAAGATGCTATTCAAGGTACTGTAAATGCTTTAAAAATCTTATTAATTACTTCACCTATTAAAGCAAAACACGTTCTATTTTTCATTTCTGTTAAATATTTTCACAACTGCATATGAAAGTGCACGGTGCAGAGGTTTTGAAGTGCAACTGACTAAAAGAAAAGTAGATGTTGTGTAGGTTTCTCTGCACAGCTCCAGCAAGGCATTTTGGGTTTAACCCTTCAAACTTCTTGCTACTTGTTTGATAATTACACATTGTGCTTTAATTGTATTTTGAATGTTCAAGAGAAACTCTTGGGATCAGATGATCAAAGCTTCTATTCACTAATAGTATTAACCAAAATTGTAACCATAGCAATTTCTATATGAGTGAAAAACAGCAAGAAATTAATCTACCAATATTGGGAAAATGAATTTTATAATTTAGATGATTTAACTTACATTTTTCTATTTCACTGAAAAACATCCTCTTGTACAGTAGATCGTGACTATCAGAATTAGAGACCTTCAGTTAATAGCCAGCAGATCTACACTGACCGGTTACCACATTTTTTATCAAGTAGGGGTTTTTAAAATGTCTTCTTTCTTTCCCAATCTTTGAATCTAGGATCGAAGATCATATTGGCAGGTGGCACAGAAGTCCCCTTTTCCCAAAAACCTTTGCTGTTGTATAATGGAGAATTAACTTGTCAGACTCAGAGTGGGAAAACAAACAATATCTATCTCAGTACTCACAGTTTCCTTGGAGATTTGAAAGACTTTGGACCTAATGAGCTGGCACAAATGCTTACTCAAACATTAATGTTGAAAAGGTACATCTGTGTCTTAATTATATTGTGTAATTTTTTTCTTCTGTGCTTATAGCTCTATACAGCGTACCCTGGTTATCTAAAAATGTCCTGCAGAATACTGATAAATTGGATTGATCCATCAGGCCATATAGGTGCCTGTGCAAATCAAACAAAGTAAGAGATACAGTGCTGCTTCCTGTTTCTCCATTGCCAAGTAAAAGTAATTTTTTCAAGACTGATTTGGGGTCCTATGACAGTGGCTCTTCCAAAACTGGCTAAAGATACTTCTTGCCTCTCTTATTCCACTGCAGTGAAGCAAAGCAAAATCAGTATGATGGAAAAACTGCCAGAATAGGGAAAGCAGGTGGTTTCATGAAAAAAAAAATGGTAAAAATAGTAGAAACAGAACCTGAAGTTGTGTGTTTGTACTTCTCCTTTGTTCCTGGTAATTGTCTGTCTCTCCGTGGCTTAGAAGTAGAGATTTTTTGAGTTTACCCTGTCCTACTATTAGGAAAACAAGGTTAGAGAAGGAATTTTATCCACGACTAGTACTGGAGAAGGTAGAGAAGGAATTTTAGGTACAAGCAGTATTGGTTTTATATTACTTTTGCTTCTGTAGATTTTATGAAGCATGGGGGATATGCATACTTTTGAATGACCAGTCTAGTTGGAATGAGCTGGGCAAAGCTTGCTTACATCATATGGAGGTGGATTTTGCAATACGTGTTTATCGGACATGTGGTAATGCTGGGATGGTGATGTCACTGGAACAAATAAAGGTAAAACTTAAAGTCCCTTTTAAATGGGGAGGTACTGTGCTTTAATTCTTCTTAAGAATTGCTAATTTCTTTTTTTTATTATTTTTTTTCCTAAACAATAGGTGAATTATTTTCAAGAGAGTTAGTTACAGAGGAGAAAGCATTCAAACCACAGAACTTGGTGGAAGAACTTGCAGAATTCTTTCCCATATTTTCTTGAAAGTAGTAGTAGAGTATATTCGTGTGTCAGACAGGCTCTCTATCCTTTGTTATTTGTAAGAAAGTGTCTAAGGCCACTAATCCATGTGTTTTAAGCAGATTGTATTTGGACATCTGAAAGTGTACATAAAATAATACCTTAAGAGGATACTTTTGCAAAATGTTGATTTTAGACAATGTTAGTGGCTTTGAGGTTCAGTAAGAAAGTGAGGGCTTTTTCTGTTTTGTAGGATCTGTTATGCGTTGTCAGGTTGTCAAATGTATTGTTTTACCGTGTATACCACACTATGTTACCTGTAACTTTTCTTTTTTAATGTTGTTGCACCTATTGTGTCCTTTTACAGGGAACAGAAGACCGCAACCTTTTAGCAGGACACCTTGCCATGTTCACTGGTAATTTTAACCTGGCTCAGGATTTATACCTGGCATCCTCTCGTCCTATTTCTGCACTTGAGGTATTCAAAATGTGTAAATATTTTGTCTGCAATTTTCTTCACCTTAATGTTGGAATATTTTACCTTCTGGGTAATTCTGCCCTCTGTAGTTTTGTTCTCGCTATTGTGTGACTTGCAGACATTCTTTTAAGATGAATGTGGCTCTCTCAGCTCTCTCTGATTGTCTGCATCCTCCTAGAATACTAGCTTTATAATTGCATTTAGACTAATATAAAGTTCATATTCCAATTCAGAATGTGATGTCTCCATGAGAAAGTGGTGCTCTTCTTTGTTCATAGATGCGAAAAGACTTGCAGCACTGGGACAGTGCACTTCAGCTGGCTAAGTGCTTAGCTCCAGACCAAATCCCTTTCATATCAAGGGAATACGCACTGCAGCTTGAATTCACGTAAGTTCTGCTGTAAAGCTGGAGTGTACGAACATTAAACCAATGCTCATGCTAACTACAAGAATATGCAGTTGTGATACTGTAGCTGAGAAAGCTCAGCTGTATTGCTGAGTGGTTGGTTTTTGCAGCTGTAGAACCAGTAAGCTAGTTTTGTATGAATGCTTCATGCTAGAAGCATAGATTAGCAAGTAATAGTGACTTGATTAACTGCAGTATATTTATGTTCTTCTTGAATGGTAGGTCCGCTGTGTAATATGATCTACTAAGTACTTTGTTGCATGTGAGAGTTTGGAAAATAGAGAAAATTCACAGCATTTAAGACTTCTTGCATTGGACAAAAGCTTTGCATTTAAAACTTTTGCCTGTCTTTCCTTCAACACTCAAGAGCCTTCATATTCTTACATTATAGATAGAAGAGCGTCAAATTTCAAGCCTGACAGTCCCCAAAGGAGAGAATTATTATCCATTTGCTGTGATATTAAGTCTATGTTGTAGCTCCACAGATTAAACCCAGTGAATTTAATGTCTAACCCGAGTAGAAAAGCTCTCTATATAATTCTGATTTTCATAATACCCCCAGAACTGTTGGAGGACTCTTGTTGGTCACAGACAGGAACGAGCTGAGGCAACTGAAGCAATGAAACCATCTGTAACTTCTGTTCTGAATTTATTTTAAAAAAGAAAAAAAAGTTCATCATTATGTTGAAAAAAGAAAAGTAGATTGGTTTATTTTCCAGCAAAATGTGTGGAAGAAGAGATGAAATTATAGAGTTGTATTGTGTACCCATGTATTCTGTGCCTGTCTATCAGAGAATGTGGTTGGTCTCTGTAAAGGAATTGAGAGACAGACTTGCTTTTTGATTAATAGCTTAATGAGGGGAAACACCATAACATACTGTGTAATTCCTTCTTTTGCATACCTCACATCCTAATCTGCAGTTTTTATGTCTTAAGCAAAGCAGATACATATGTAATCTCTCTGAAAGAACTGTTATGGTAGGAAGGTAACTATCTCTTCCAATTAAAACTCATTCCATATAATTTCCAATTTTCTTTCAGGGGCGATTATGTTAATGCTCTGGCACATTATGAGAAGGGAATCACTGGGGACAGTAAGGTATTTCATTTCAATGAAATAGCATGCGTAGTATCATGTACTCCTCTTTCAAGTGTTTTGTTTCAGACTGATTTGAATTCAGCTTTTTTATTTCTTTTATTTTTAATACACAGAATGATGCTTTCTCTGCTTGTAAAGCATTACTGCCATTGTATTCGAATAGCATAAGAAGACTTAGTTTGAGCACTTTCATAGTAGATGTGCAAACACCATGGGTAATATTCCTAGGATTTCATTGTTAAAGCAAAAGTCTTCATTATTCCTTTGGTTATTCTTTGCTGAATTTTTATCTACATAAAGACAGACTAGGATTGCATTACAAAACAGACATCTTATTCAGTAGATACCCCCTTATTCTGGCATTATTTTCCCTTATATTTGCAAAAGGCCTATTATGAAACAACTGAAATGATAATAGGGGAATTTAATAGAGAAAATAGCAATGTTTTCTGAATTCAAGCCATTTGGCTTAAAGTATCAGTGGCCTTACCATCTTTGAAAAAAAAAATTAAAATTAAGAGAGATTACAAGCATGATATTTCCTTCTTTTTCTCTACTGTTGACTTTGAAGTAAAGAAGGAAGAAGTACTGAGCCATCTGTAAAAACATATTCTCTGTATGCTTGGCCTGGACAGATCTTGTAAGTAAAATGTACAAATAGAAGACCAAAGGTTAAGAAAAAAAACTAAGCAGAGTTCTTCTTAAGTAAAAAATAGCTGAAGCTGAGCAAGAATTTCTAGACAAAGTTGATGTCACCAAGCCGACATAATGTTTTGTTAATTTGAATCAGTGGCTTGTTACTGCAGCTTTTGTGAGCTGCGGTTTCTGATACGTAATGTAACTGCTTTCCATTTGGTTGCTAGTACCAGGAGCACGATGAAGCTTGCCTTGCTGGAGTGGCTCAGATGTCCATTCGAATGGGAGATATCCGTCAAGGGGTAAACCAGGCCATTAAGCATCCCAGCAGGCTACTGAAAAGAGACTGTGGAGCTATTCTGGAGAGCATGAAGGTATTCAAACAAGTTAATAAAGCCTAAGACTGAATATGCAAATACATTAAGATACTTATTTGTAATCAAAATTTACAAATGATATTACAGTGATTTTTCAATATTACAGCAATTTTCAGAAGCTGCACAGCTGTATGAGAAGGGACAATATTATGACAAGGCAGCATCAGTGTACATCCGGTGTAAAAACTGGTAAGTACAGGTTGCAGGGAGGTGTTCTGTTTGTTGAAACAGAGGACTGGATGTGGTGCTCTCTGGAAAATATCAAGTCTGCAAGTGTCTCAGGAATCTTGTTTCATTAATTTTTTAGTTCCTCTCACCAGGCTTGAACAAGAACAGCATTCACCTCTTAGAAGCTTATGCTGGTTTAAATACAGTCTTACTGGAAATGGGACATAGTCTTCCTTTTTTTTTCTTATTTTTCCCCATTTTTGTGTTGTGTTAGCTGCAGTTTCAAGTCCTTTTTGCACATGTGGGTGTGGATGCATGTGCACTCTGGATTTGGTCATTTAATTTATGTCATTTCTCTTAAGTTCATTAAATTTATTCAGTCATCAAATACCTAACAGACTTTGAATATTCAGACAATTAGAAATTGTCTTAATTTGCTGGTTCAAATGAAGTCTATATCTGTGAGCTGTCAAAACAGCTAACATAATGTTCAGTACATCTTTTTAAAGTGGAAACTGGATGTTTACAGTGGAGAAGTACAATTTTATGGAGAGATTTTTAGTCTTAATTGTTATCTAATTACATTTTATGCTACTTTAATAACAGGAACTGAATAAAGCAGAGATCAGAAAGATCCCCCCTCTTTCATGCAAGTGCTTGAAAAATTAGGTTGGAATATTATGGTCATTTAAGATGGAAAAATTTATCTCACTGTAGAATTGTATCAGCAGCATCAGAGTGGATCAAGAGAACACTTCGTTAAATAAGAGTAGCTTATCATTGACAAGACAAGTGGAAATGGCCTCATGTTGCGCCAGGGGAGGTTTAGGTTGGATATCAGGAAAAACTTCTTTCCAGAAAGGGTTGTTAAGCACTGGAACAGGCTCCCCAGGGAGGTGGTTGAGTCGCCATCCCTGAATGTGTTTAAAAACTGTGTCTGGATGTGGTGCTCAGGGACATGATTTAGCAGTGGGTTGCTAGAGTTAGAGTAGTATGGTTAGGTTGCGGTTGGACTTGATGATCTTGAAGGTCCTTTCCAACCTGAGCAATTCTATGATTCTCTGGTTCTATGCATAATGATAGTCTTCATCTGGAAGCTGGAGGGGCAAGTTTTGTTTCTTCAAGTGGAAGTTAGTTCAGGTCTCCTGAAGTCTTGGGGAGTGCTCTGTGTTCTAGGGAGAGAAGGGAGATTTAGGGCCAGCCTCTCTTCAGCTTCACACGTGCTCTGCTGTGTTGGATGCTGTCATTCAGAGGATCTGCTTCTAATTGCCTGGCATCCTCTGCACCACCCGTAGCTGGGGCTTAAGCACACAGTCACAGGAGGCAGTACAACTGAACCGCTACTGGTTTCCTTTGTACTCTTGCTCAGTCTGTCAGGTACAGTTTTAATACTGTGCTGCTTCTGTAGATGAATTGGAGAGTTGTTTTTCAAAGGGACAAAAAATGCCGCTTCTTATGCTCATACATCTCAAATGAAAAAGATTCTGTGCTCTGTAAGCCTGTGTGCTCATGAAGCAGTCTGTCACTTGTCGTTCTATTTCCAATTATAAAGCGCAGCTCTCTGAAAATTTTGAAGCACCTTCAGAGCTTATACATTATGTTCAAATCCTTTTTTTTTACCTCCTTTTCCATATTGATATAAATATGCCTGTGCTACTGGAGAAAATCTGAAATGGAAAATATTTCTTAAATGGGTCTTGTCTTTCTAGGGCAAAGGTTGGTGAACTTCTTCCTCACGTTTCATCTCCAAAGATTCACCTGCAATACGCAAAGGCCAAAGAAGCAGACGGCAGGTGTGTTTGCGTCTTTATCTGCATTTATAAAATATATTATTATTATTTATGGCATATGCTATTTCTATAAAATATAGTAAAAGACGGACTTGAAATTTTGCATAAAACATGCTTGTGAAAAGAGATTCTGAAATACGTAAGCATAAATATTTTAAACATAATCTAAGGACCTACCACTAGTATCAAAGACAAAGTTTTAATTGATTTTTTTCCCATCTAAACATGATTGTCTTTTTAACAAAAATTATTAAAGGTCTTAAGGTGCTGCAGCAATGCAGCATTCCAGTTAATGGAGTATTCAGGTTCAGTTTGTTTCTAACAACTCCTTTCATAAAGCTGTGATTTTTAAGGTCCTTCAAAATTGAAATAATCGTGGAAGAAATTTTTTCAATCTGGAAGCAAATTACTGTTACATCTTAATAACTGCTCTTGCAAGGCATCAAATAAAGTGAAATTATTGGCTGTTTTGGTCTTTATCATTTCAGCCAGTAATCACAAAATTTTAGTCACAAACTTTAGTTTTCTACTTGTCACTGCCTGTGAGGAAATGAGCTTCAGAATAATGACGGCTTAGAAGGTGAGACAAGCAAGGCTAAATGCTTGAGTTGATGGAAATGGAAAATACTGTTGATGTTAATTGCACAGTGCGAGGATGAGAAATTCTTTAACTTGTTTACAGAACAGAAAATAAAGCCTCATTTTTGAAATTGTGCAACTAGTTTTCATCTGTTTGGATTTATTGTTCTCTCACTCCCGAGTGATTTAATATGGAACTGATGGAACAGATGAACTACTTCTAAGGTATAGCAGAAGGGATGCTGACAGAGTAAGTTAAAAATACTTCTGCGGTTTTCTATTGTCTCAGCAAGAAATGTTCTCCCAAGAGAAAATAAAGTGGAGAGAAAAAAAAAAAAAAGTAAATGTAAAACAAGCCTATTTTATGCAGACTGAAAAGAAAGTGTCACAGAATAACTTCTCAGAAGTAAAATACTGTGTTTCTTTCATACAATATTGAAAAGGGTTATTTAAAAATTAGAAAAACTGTTGTGGAGACATTATTTTTCAGGTACAAGGAAGCTGTGGTAGCTTATGAGAATGCAAAACAGTGGGACAGCGTAATCCGACTATGTTTGGATCACCTGAATAATCCGGAAAGGGCCGTTAATATTGTGAGAGAAACCCAGTCTCTCGATGGAGCAAAGATGGTGGCCAGGTAATAATTAGACATATAGATTAAAAAGTTAATCACTTAGAGGATAAAGTTGTGCTCAGTACAGTAAATTGATCTTTTTTTTTAAAAGAAATCCTTGTAGAATACATATTATTTCCTTGAACGCATTCTTAATACATCCCATAACTTCCATCAATCGTACACTGGCTTTCTCTTCTACTTAAGAGAGGCCTTATCACTCTTAACTCCTGACTGCATTGTCTAAGTTAGTGATTTTCTAGGTGCAGCCAAGAAGAGCACAGTAAATTGTTATACACAATTTTCATATTAACTTCTTTCAGGAAGAATATTCTTGTATACTAGTTTTTATTGAACTTAGAGCTTATGGGATGGGCAGTCAGTTTTAAAGGCACAAAAGAGGTCATACCTGTTGGAAGTTGATGAGGCATGCTAGAGTCTCAGACTCAGTGCTTGGTTAATGACTATATATTTCAGTTTAGTGATTTGAGTTCTTTAAAATTTGGACAATGGAGCAGGTACTACCTTCTTTCTTATTAACACCTCAATTGAAAGTTACGTTAACCTGAACTAATGAGTTTAGACAATAATAAAAGTTTGCCATGCTGTTATTTATAATAAGTTAATTTTAGTAACCTATTTAAAAGATAAAATATGTAGATAGAACATAAATTAGAAATATATCATACTTGCCTGCCACAAAATACAGTATGTTTCATAATGTTTGGAGTATTCAGTATGTTACCTAACTAAGGTATTAATTTGTTCATTCCAACTAGATTTTTCCTGCAGCTTGGTGACTATGGTTCTGCCATCCAATTCCTGGTCATGTCCAAGTGCAATAATGAAGCTTTCACATTAGCTCAACAGCACAACAAGATGGAGATTTATGCTGATATCATCAGTGAGTATTCCAGTTTAACAGTTTGCTCGCAGTACGTTTCACTGTACTTTTACTTGGTTTAGACCAAATTAAGATGATAATGCAAGGGGTGTGTAGTTTTGTTTCCCAGCCCTTTTCATTTCTTGTTCATTTTCAGTCACCATTGACACATTTGGCATTCTGTTTCTAATTCACACCTATAAGCTGTGTTTAACTTTCAGCTCAGGTGTTTTCAAAACCTTGGCTGTGTTAGAGCTCTTTCTGTTTATCCGCAAACAGAAGGTACAGAGGTAAAGCGTTTGTCTAGACTGTTCTTGTGTGTCAGGTGAGGAATCTCTTTGACCTTGATTTATTTAGTATTGCCTTTCTGAAACTGAGAATTTTATTAGCAGAACTGATTTTCATCGCCTCTCTTCCCTTTGCCATGGTTCCAGCTCTTTTCCTATGTGTTTATGTCACTTGTCCTTCTTTTTTCCCCTAAAGGCCATTCATGACCTCCTGTTGTTGCAGTAGCAGACTAAAGAAGGCCATGCTGAGAAGCTGACTTGTACCTCAGGCCATCAAGTCACTCAGTGGCCAAGTTGTTGATTTGCTATACATGTTATGCTTTTCTCTTATGTCTGGCAGCCTTCTTTGTGGAAAGAGTTTCACATAAGTATCTAACAACTTATCTCATCTTTTCAATAAAGTATTGGAAATTTTCCTTTAAAATCTTCCTTTAAAAAAAAAAATGCATTATTGCTAGGGGAGGGTAGTTACAAAAACTTCACAGCGGTCAGCTTGGTGATGTACTGTTACAGCTGCTTGTCACGGTGGTCAGTATTGCTCTATTATTATTCCTTATGCTTTCTTCCTTCTCTCCTATCCACAGTAGCACGTCTCAAATTGTAATCTAAGTGGGTGGAAAAAGGTTTTAAACCTAACTTTGGAGAAGTGGCTCTCTTTATAAGTACAGTAAAATGGAATCTTGGTTAGAAGACTCAGTAGTATTCCCTGCTACATGGCTAGCTAGCTCCTGATAGTCTTTTACTATGCAATACAGGTACACTCTCATATTCTTAAACTGTGAAAATAATCCTAATGATAATCTTAATATCACTTGTTCTGTTTTATTGTTGCCAAGACATAAGAGAAAAAATAAGTAGTACGTCATAGGCCATTCTATTGTCTGTTAAATAAAAAAACAGAAATCTTATTACCATGTAAAACCTGTGGAAACAATTTCAATGCATTATTAGCTCTCGGTGTCTGACATTTAGTCTTTTAAGTAGAAAAAAGCATACCAGTCATGATTTGATTCTAGCTGGCTTTGGTTTTCTCTGTATAATGGGAATTTCTTTTTTTGTCAGGGCCTTTTTCTTGTTAGATAAGAATACTCTGTTATCCTGGCCTTCTCTCTCTTGCAGGTTCTGAGAGTACCAGCAATGAAGATTATCAGAGCGTTGCACTGTATTTTGAAGGAGAAAAGAAACATTTTCAGGCGGGGAAATTTTTCTTGTTGTGTGGCCAATATGGACGGGTCAGTGCCTCAGTGACAAAGCAGTGACGGTCGCCTGTTCACAGAAACTGTTGAAAATACTGTACTTCCAAATCAAATTCCTTTTAGACTTTTTTTATCTGTCTTAACTGATCTATATACTGATATAAAATGGTGCTAAAAGGCTAAGTAAGCTATTTGTATTTACTATTGGATTCTGTGAATTATACACTGTCGTGCAGATAAACTTCTCATAGCTTCTGAAGGATTGATGTCACGCTACCCTTTGTGAATCTCTAAGTGGCGTAAACATATAGGTAAAATTTGTTTGTAGTATATTTGTTTGACCAGTGAAGACTTGATTGCTGTAAAAATAGTTTGTTAAATAGTGTTGCATACCCAAAATTAAACAGATTTTTAAAAAGGAGGAAGTGTGTCAACTGACAGGCAAGTCTGTCAGCTGATGCTGCTAAGTGTTTGACTCCTGCATACTGAACATATGCTAAAATAAATTCCTGATTTTTGCAAATTACGGCCATCATAGGTGACTGGTCTTTCTGGTGGAGCTAAGGAGACTTCTAATGCTGCATTAACCACAGTTATATGAAGACATACACCAGGATTTAGCAGAGACTTCACTTTTTCTTACAGGAGTGAAAGCAGCCGTAACCCATATACCATGTATGGCTATCCTGATGGCTGTAAAGTACAGTCAAAATAAGCATCCATTATGCCATTTTCTGTCAAAGGACAGAGAAACAACTTGGTAAAAATGAGAAAAATGTTCATTTTGTGTATTTCAACATCAACTCTTTTTTTCTACTTCATTTTAGGCATTAAAGCACTTTATGAAAAGTCCAAGCACAGAAGATAACTTGGCTATTGAAATGGCAATTGAAACAGTAAGCAACGTTGATAAAATAAAATATTCCTTATCTTTTCAAGTTTACTTTCAGTATTGTGGCATTTTCCTAGCATCATTGATAAATAAATCTAGCTGCAGCTTTTTTTTTTTACGAAAAGTCTCCTTGTGTTGTAAGTATTCTTTCTTTTTCATTCATATAATGGTTATTTCTTCTATGTTTGTCTAATAGGTGGGACAGGCAAAAGATGAAGCCCTAAAAAATGAGCTGATAGATTATCTTACGGGAGAGAATGATGGCATGCCTAAGGTATTGTATTTTTGTCACTGCTATTGTGTCCTGTTGCCGTACTACAAGATCATTTGAGTTTACCAACATGTTTAGGATAAAATAGACACAGATTGCTTTTTAAGGATTGCTTCACTAAGGAGTGAGGCTTAGATGATCTTTCTATGAGTCATTTCACCCAGTAGCTTCAGTTTCAGAAAGATAAGAAAGGAAGTGTCTGAGATACAATCATCTTCCTCTAAACTCTGTGGAAACGGCAGAGGAGATCCAAATTAATGCTCACACTGACAAAGAGACAAAAGTTAGCTGTTCATATCAGTTAGCCCACTGGTGGGTGTCTTTCCCACGTGGTCAGGCAGTGTGTGTGTCTCAAGACAAGCCACAGTACTGATGTCTTGCACAATGAGGAACTGGTTGTGCTGTCGCAGTGGAAGAAAGTAAGGTAGTAATTAGGGAATGAAGGAAAAAACACACCAACTAACGAGATACGCTGTGGACAGATTTCCAAACTATTCAGCCCCCTGCTGATTTCTTAAGTAATTAATGACTCTATTCTCAAAAGGAGGTTAGACCAAAACAGTTTGAAAATGTGAATTGAAGGGAGAATTTGCCACTGAGATCACCTCCGTATGTAAATGCTTCATGTGGATGTCCACATGACAATTAAACCCTTTAAAAATATTTAAAAGTGCCTTTGGATTTCTTACTATGTCGTAATATTTAGTTTAAAGTTTGGGTTGATTATTCATAGATTCAGTTTCATCTGCAAATACAGGCTACAGTTCTGTGAAAGAAAACACGGAGTTTCTGTTCTGTGTTGGAGAATACAATTTATATTTAATTTATAAGAAAATGAAAGAACAGGAAGTTCATAGGAAAAAGATATTTGCTGACAGATTTTAATGTATTAGTAGACGGTGCCATAGTTTTGGTAATAATAATATGTCCACTGTAAGTACACCATTGGGTATCAGAACCACAGCATCTGAGGTTAAGATGATAAACAGCTCTTTTGTGAGGTAGACTGCTAGTGTGTTATCATGTTTCGTTGAGGTGAAGCTATAGAAAAACAGGTTTCACACAGCATTCTTCGTTTTGATGACCACAGAACTTACAGTGCCTTCAATCACATTTGGGTTTGAGTTCATGGAAAAAAGAGTGGCAAAAAAGCCTTCAAGTTTTACCGCCTATCACGGGAGAATTTGAGTGCAAGGAATGTGAGCCAAGCGGAGCTGCACCCCTGTGTTTCTACCTATGAAAGCCAGACTTCAGGTGCAGACATTACAGTCTGCAATTAACTCCTTAGTCGAGGAACTTCGTAGAATCATAGAATTAGCTGGGTTGGAAAAGACCTACAAGATCATCCAGTCCAAACTTAAATGCCTGTACAAACTCACAGTAAATACAGTTCAGATATAAAATGACATTGAGAGAAGAGTAAGTTGTGTCTTACTGAGGGGAGTGGGATTTGGTAACAATGAAAATGACACAATGTATCTGCAATTTGAAGTTTGAACTATAAGATAATTATAAGAGAAGTAAAACGTAATGAACCAAACAGAATCCAACTGCAAGAGACCAGAAGAGAATGAAGCCATTAGAGACATAATACGACAAATCCGTGCAGTATCTGCATAAGCAAAAGAAATTTTTTATTTGTGCTGTGAAGTGGTTGGGCAGAACCTGTGGCCTCGTGTCTTACTTCTGTTGGCAGCAGCCTAGGCACTGCTTGTGAATGGTAGCACGTAGGGTCGGGTGAGGGAAGTGAGCTGCTGTGATCTCCACGGTGAAGTGGTTCTAAAGAGTGTAGAAAATGTTCAGCAATTGTGTGAATCATTACTGTATTTAACGTTGTTTTGAAATTCAGTGTAGAGCTTTCTTTTCCTCGTTTAAAAGCTCTTTTTTGTTCTTCTAAACGCTTTAATCCAATCTGCCATAGTCTCTCTCAGTGAGTAGCATCGTTTTACTTTATCAAATCGTAACTATTTGTTTAAAAAAACAACCTAGAAATCAATTCTCCCTTATCCTTATTGCACTGTTACGGAGCCGATGCTTCTGAAATTACCAAAGAAGGGGGCTTGGTTTTAGAGAGTAGCGGCTTTTCTGTGGTAGTGTTCTTGTAAAGCTGAGAGTCAGAGTGAATTTAAAGTAGCCAAGCAGCAGAAACTTGCTAATCCCTGCAGCACTGATCCCCAAACCAGGCAAGCGCTCCGAGCGGCCTGGGTGCTTTTCTCAGCCAACAATTTCATGGCATTCTAATGAAGCACCATATTATCAAAAATATTGCATTAAGAATACATTTGCTACACTATTGTCTAATAATAAGCTAGTTTGTAATGTGTTATTACATCAACAACTGTATTTGTTAACTTTACCATGCTGAGATTCTTAATTAGTCACACATGTTCTGATGGAGCTTCTTTTCAGGAAGCATTAAGTAGCAAAGTTCTGCTGTTTTGTCTGTGCATGTTTTCTAGGTACGAGCATTTTAGAAAGCAAAACTAAATTAAAATAATAGCTATCTAAAATTAAGATCGGTTGGATTCCAGTAATTAATTTTCCCAAAGAATTTAGGAAATGCGTTGACAGTTGAAAATTCCTTGCTGTATTTATTGCTTTTTAAATGTCTAGCATGAAAGGTTAGAAAGTAAAACATAATACATTTCTTAAATGCCTCCTATTTCTGTATTTTCTTCGACGTATGGCCGCCATCTAAGTTATTTAGATCCGTTCTTTAAGATGGCAGTGCAGAGGGCATGCCAGTTCCCATGTGAGGCGGCTGCTCTGTCCCGGGCAGAACAGGGAGAGGGGCAGCACAGACCACAACCAGGAGGTGTTGGGAGCGGGGAAAAATGACCCCAGAACCCACCCCGCTTCCTATTTCTCTTGTGACCCCCCTCAGGGAACTCAGGATAAATAATAGCCACTGATACATGCAGTTGCGTTTGTTTCTTATCCAGATAACTGTTTCAGTGCTGTTAAACCACTGTTCTTGCAGCCTTCTAACCTTTGTCTATTTAAAATTCTGTTCCACTGTTACTTAAATACTTTTGGTCACTTCATGTTTTGCCTCATAATGAAAGTTAAAGAGAAGAATCCGACTCGCCCTTATTCTTTCTGCATGCTGGTCTTTCTTGCTTCTATTTCTGTGATTTTTCTTCTCTTTTGTCTTCTTTCCTGCATCTCAGATAAGAAATTCATCTTTGCAGTCATCTTCTTTATCTGGGAATGTGGTTATACCTTTCATATTCCTCTTCCCTTGAATTTCTTTCTTTACTCCTTTTTCTTTTTTTGCAATGTGTTTGAGACTCGCACACAAAATCCGCACAGTGTTCCAGAGAACAGCACAAGTCATTCTCTTTAAGGAACTTTTATACGTTCTAACATAAAATACACATTGTAAATGTTTGGTTTCACTAATACTACCACAGAATGAGCTTTGGTTTTTGTGCCGTGCTTTTGTTTTTCACTAAGCTGTCCCTGAAGTTGCTGCTGTCTTTGGTTTCCGATTTGCCTCTCTCTAATTGGGGAGCGTACCATTACGCGCTGTATTTCAGATTAAGCTGATCTTGATTAATTCAAGGATTGTCACATACAGGCTGCAGTTTTCTTACCTCATTTTTGAAATTGCTGCTAAAGGTATAAAACACTGCCCCTAGGCCAGATTTTTCTCATGCAATAGTTCCTTTTCCTCGAATGCGAGGCCCTTTTATCCAGCAGTTTGTATTTTAGCTGCGTTTTTAGAAATAAGAATGTTTTGGTCTCTTCTCGGTTTTCTTAAAATACTTACGAAAGTATTTTAAATTAATTATAAATTTTCAGTTCTTTTAGCTGCCCTGGCCCTCACTCACACGAAGCAACATTTGCACCTAGAGCCATAACACAGTGACCTCTAGCAAGAGTTTGCTGTCCCTCGCTTCCTTTCTGCCACCACAGGCGCCAGCTCCCGGAGCTGCTGGTTCTCTGCCAGCAGTGCCCCGAGCACGGCGCTCTGCGGCCTCGTGGCCCGTGCTGGGCTCGACAGCTCAGCCAGTCTGCCCCAGCTCACAGGGCGCAGTGGGCCAGAGGAGGAAGGGAACACCACGCTCGGCTTTGACCAGTATTAATCGCTTTTGTATCGCTCAATTAGGACGCCAAGTACCTATTCCGCTTATACATGGCTCTGAAGCAATACAGAGAAGCTGCCAGAACTGCTATAATAATCGCCAGGGAAGAGCAGTGTTCGGGTAAGTCAGGTTTTTTGACAGGCCGACATACGTGACGCTACGGCCCCGTAGCGCTGCAGGGACCGCTGGCAATATAGGTTACACTATGAAGCCTAACCTATACAGCCTTGGAAAGAAACTGTTTTTGTAAATACAAAGCTTTTCATTATATTCAGTTTTTAACTTGAAATAGCTTTTGTGAAAAGATGGGGATTTATAACTGCGTATTAAATGCTTGGAAATAAATAAAATTATGGAATATATCAGCATTCTTTGTAGGCGGTTAAGTTTACTGGTGGAGACTGCTTGAAACTGTACTTTTCTGTATAACAGATTTTGAAATTGCGGTTAAACTACACAGTTTCCAACTTCAGTTCTGATCCTTCAGCCTTTGCATGTTTACACTTTCAGTGGATGTGGGTAGGAGATGGGCTCTGCCGAAGGGGCAGATACCGACGTGCGTAAGCCTTGTTTTTGCGTGAAGTTAGAAACAAAGCAATAAGAAGGGATGGGGCTAGAAGCAAAACTGGCTCCTCTGCTAGCTGCTTTTGCCATGGCAACAGCCCTACTAAAACACCGCTTGCTTTTCATTTCAAATAAGTTAAGAAAAATATCTGTAAAGGAAAAGCAGCAGCCTCAGGAACTGGAGGACAGTAATGCCCATGGAAATTAACATTTATGGACAAACCCTTAGCCAGTGGGCTGAGGCTGGGGCCTTGACAAATGCTGTCTCCCAATGCACCATGGCAGTAATTAAAGCATTAGTGCTAGTAATGTAAGCGGGAAACGTACAGGCTCAAGGGTTTAATCATCCATTAGCTTCTTTGGATCGAAAACGTGTATCTAAAATGGAGTGTCCCACATTGTAGCTCACATTCACTGGTTGTACAGATGTGTTCAGCAACAGCGTCAAAATAAGCGCTGCATTTTTCTCGGTAAAATCACCTGTTTTGCAGCAACTGTTTCCTCTGCAGAACAGTTCTGATGTTTCCACCGATACGGTTGGCGAAACTTTTCCTTAAAAATCCATTTGAAATTGTTTCAGTCTGTGCTGTTTGTTTGGTGTATGTACTTGGGGTTTGCCATTTCCTGTACAGTTTTCCCTTGAACTGGTTGTCGTGTAATACTCCCATGATTTTAAGACTGATCCTGCTGTGCCACACAGTTACAGCAGCTTGATTCAATTGCAGTAACAATACTGAACAAATTGCTTTGTGCAGATGGAGAGAAGCAATGCTTGCTGAAATAACTAAATCTGAAGTTTTTCTTAAATGCCTCCAACTTGAAAGATACGGGACTTCTTTATAGTCTAATAATGGAAAATAAAGAAGACAAGAATCAGCTAGCTAAAAGCAGACTGGCCATACTAATCGCATTTTTGTGATGAATTCAGCTACGCTGAGAAGTTACTGGGCTTCTGTGGCTTCCGGACAGCCAGTACAATGCTGTGGAAGCAGTGTCTTGCATACAGCATCTTCCATTTTTAAAGTTTTATTAATGATATAAAATTGTTATCCACAGAAATATCTCGTTACTGTCTAGATGACTTCTGCAAGCGTAATTTTTTTCTTGTTTAACTCCCTGGCTGATACTGGTTAGGATCCTGTGGCAAACAACTGCTTACGACTTTGCAAAGAAATTGTCACGCTAAAGTTTTGCTCTAAGCATCAACGTCGTTTCATGTTTAGCTTCCTTACATGTTATTAGTAAAGAAATTGTTAAAAAAAAAAAATAATTACAGTTCAATGTATTTGTTTTTAAGGGAACTACCGAAATGCACACGATGTTCTTTTCAGTATGTATTCAGAATTAAAGACCCAGAAGATTAAAATCCCTTCTGAGATGGCTACTAACCTTATGATTCTACACAGCTATATTTTAGTGAAGGTAAGGAATTGAGAACCTGAGTTTTTACACGTGTTGCACTGTCTCTGGTTTCTTGAAGTGTACGTATGGATGCTCTGTATTCATGAACTGCACTGCCACGTAGGTTGCAGAACAGAATCCAAGCGTAAGCTGACAGTGAGCTTCAAGAGAATCCATACCTGTATGATGCTTCTGCCTCTTCCATTATTCTTTTTAAAATACCGAGTAATTTAAATCCTAAGTATGGCTTCCCATGCATATGGAATTCATACTTAAAAATATGTGTACTGCTAGCACTATTATTATTATTCACGAACAGATCACCGCTTTTCTTTTTAACTGAAATTAAGGAGAGCAGCTCAGGTTATTTCTGGTGGCCAAGACATGGCGAGTCAGGAGGAAACCACTCAGCCCGTGGCCTTCTTACACCTCCCTGCCTGCCAGCTGTGGGGCAGGAGCCTGCTGCTGCTGGGCTGGAGACTAGAGAGACCTGTGGAGAACAGCTCCTGTTCTGTCTAGTCCTTCCTCTAGAGCTCAATGCACCTGTACTCAATTTCACTAACAGGCTGTGGGTGTGCAGCTCTGGGGAGGACGAATGCCAAGAGCAGGAATTGTTCTCTGAAGGCTGCAGTTAATTCGGTGTCTTTGTTGTATTCCAGACTCACGTGAAACGTGGCGACCACATGAAGGGAGCACGTATGCTTATACGTGTAGCCAACAACATCAGCAAGTTCCCCTCACGTGAGTACTGACAGCGTAAAGAGGTAGGCTGTGCCCTGCAGGGCAGTTCAGGAGTTGTCGTTAGAAGGTACCTGGGCTGCTTCCATGGGGTGGTTCCTCCAGACAGAACGTGCAGAAGGGCTTCCTCTCAACCACGGTTAATGTGCCCTCAAGCGCTGTAACTGCAGTGTGCTAAGTTGCCTGAGCCACGCACCAAGTCTCAGGATCGTATCCAATGAACTGATGTTCTGTGACGTTTTATCACGAAGTTTTAAGCAGCCTTCTTTTGCAAAGGCTGCTTCTTTGGTACCTGGAACTTTTTAAAGGGAAATTTTCTTTGATACTGCTGTCATGTATGGCTGTGGTGCTGGTAGTGCACCTCTCCTCACCTGTGCATACACAGACTGCTCTGTCGCGTGGTTCAGTCCGTCTTTTCTGCTAATTCTCAGTCAACAGTAATCCCAGTTAGTGTTTAACCTTTTTACAGCCAGGGTTCTCTCTCAGCACAACATTAAAAATGCAGACTTTAAAACAGTATAGACCAGATTTGGGAGAAATGGTTAGCATCCAAATGTTCCTGCTGCAGACTGTGCTTCAGAGGTACAAGGCAGGAAGAGGTGAACCCATGGTTCTCTCGTGTGTGGTTACAGGAATCGCACACATTTGTGCAGCTGTGTACCACGACAGAAAAATCCTGCCATCTTTCATCAATGCCCTATTACCTCAAAGGTTTTAAACATTAATATTAGTAAATAAATGTTGGTATTGGTTCATTCTGTTGCAGACATTGTACCAATTTTGACATCAACAGTAATTGAGTGTCACAGAGCAGGACTGAAGAACTCAGCCTTCACTTTCGCTGCTGTGCTGATGCGACCTGAGAATCGAAATAAAATAGATCTTAAGTACAAAAAGAAAATCGAAGCCATGGTCAGGTGAGCAGTGTTGATCTGCTCTTCCACGCAGTTGCTGAACATCAAAAGCACTGTGAAACATCTGCGTTCAAGTTCAAAGAGCTTGAATTTTTATTGATGTTTGTATCTATCTTACTTCTAGGCACCCAGACAAAACTGAGGCAGAGGAGCCAACAACAGCCTGTCCCTACTGCGCGTTCCCGCTCCCAGAGTGTGAGCTCTTATGTCCCAGCTGTAAAAACAACCTGCCCTACTGCATCGCAACGGTGAGTGCCTCTTCTGCACTGCAAGAATGAACACAAAGCTCCTAGCAGCCAAGCTGGGGTTTGGCTGGTTTTTCCAATCTGTTAGCAAGTAAGTCAGGAAAACCCAGGCCTTTGGGGTGCTGCCAGCGTTAAGTACTGGTTCAACATAGGTTTCGGTATTACCAGTCTTTACACAAATGAGAAGCTCTAATGCTTTTGTTTCAGGATTCTTTACAGGCTGTTGAAAAGGTACAGAGTACATTTCCCAGCGAGAGAGAGAGAGAGCCATGCACCTCCCCACTGCCATTTCAAAACCCTTATACTGTGGTTAGCTCCTGTACGTGAACGTTTTTACTAGGTTGAAGTCATTTGTCACACTAGAATTATAGAAAAAGTACAGATTTACTGAAGCAGGAATCAAATAATAGAGTTAACATTCTTTTAATATTAAAAGTAAAGAATCAGTCTTACAAAAGATATTAATAGCTTTTTAAACTGTTTTTTTCACTCCATTGGCTTAGCAGAATACTAAGGTCTGTGTACATGTATATTCGTTTCTGTTTCACATATTGAAGCTGTCTCTTGGTTATGGTTCCTTTACATCACAGTAACATCACCAGGACTGCAGCATTTTTCTCATTCCTTTTGAAAGCGTCAGAACACTCCCCTGCTGCATAATGTAGTAGAGCATAAATTGTTAAATACAGTTCAAGGCACTGTTGTGCTTTATAATGTTGACCATGGTAGATAAGAATTTTCTGCATCAAAATCAAATGGGAAACCAGAATTAAAAAAAAAAAAAAAAAGCAGCTCTGTTTCAGCTTTCCCCCTGTGTTCACAGACTGAGAGAGTCACATGCATCCTCCTGGGCTCAGCTCATGTGGCTTTGCTGGCATTTTTTGAACCTTACGCATCACCAAAAATCTCAGTAAATTTACAGTCAACTCTTTCCAAACTTCTGTCTACAGGGGCAGTACAGAATTGCCAAACTAAAATAATGTTGAAGTGATAATTTCATTCTTAAATTTATAAAAAAATAAATACACATCACAATGAAAACCTTGTTTCTGGTCACAGAATGTACACAGTAAGCAAAGTAACGCTGTAATGATGTGGTTTTTTTTCATTCCTTAACATCTTTAGAACTCAACTGCTGAGAGTTTTTCCACAGTAAGAGACGGAAGCCTAACAAACTGCCAGGGGTAGCAGGGTACCTGCCCTTGAGTGACTGCTTTCTCTTGTGTGCAGGGTCGCCACATGGTGCGGGATGACTGGACCGTCTGCCCGCACTGTGACTTTCCTGCCCTCTATTCAGAATTCAAGAAGTAAGTTGGGACTTTTTTTTCCTGTTGAAGGATTCCAGTGTTCATTTCATCTAACGTAGTCTTAGAGCATCACTTTCAAGTGAACCAGCCCGACAGCAGCCACGAGAATAGGAATATTCACATAGCAGTGGGTGCAGACTAATAAAGCAGTCATCACTTACAAACTCCTTGTGTTCTAGTGCCAGCTGCTTTGGTCATGGTCTGCCGCATTTTCCTCCTGCTCACTCCAACAGCAGAAGCGTTCCTGTTGGAGCTAGCTCTCAATGTTTAAAAAAAATTTTAAAAAACAAAACTCACTTTTTCTCCACCTACCCCGAAGCATCTGTATTTCTGACATTGTGTATGTTACAGCACTTACTCTGAGGCCCAACTGTTTGTTTGAGAGGATGGTTCTAACACTTTGACCTGTTGCCCCTCTTCTTTCAACACAGCATGTTACAGACTGAAAATATATGTCCAATGTGCTCTGAAAGAATTAACATCGTTCATCTTAAGAAAATAAATGATTGCACACAGTACCTCAAACAAGAAGACATGGACCGCTAAGTTCAGGTACGTACTAGAGCCTGTTTTTGTGGGGCTTTGTATTTTTAGTTGCTGGGGTTGTGGGTTTTCTGTTGTTTTAATTGTATGGCAGGGCTCATTATAGAAGGCAGTGGCAGTGCTTCCCAGCACAGAAAGCTCAGTGGTCAAGAGTTTTAACTTAACTTTCAAGGCTGCATCTTTATCCCTCAGGTAGCTGAGGTGCAGCTTTAGCATGTACTTGCCCTCAAGTATACACAGGGTACGCAGGGTGTGCGTAGGGTGTACATAGGGTATACATAGGGTAGTGCTTTTGCTTCGCTTGTCCCAACCAGGCTGTGAGTGGCAGAAGCCCTTGTATTCTCGTATTCAACGTCAGTTCTCAGCTTTCAACACTTTAGTTTCTGTTAAACAGTTCTTAATTTATTTTTTAGGTATTCTGTTCTGGCTTTGATTGCAGCTATAAAACTTAAACACTTCAAATTCTGGAACTCAATCCCTCTCCGCTTTGCTTTTCCAGTGGCTCTGGGTCAATTAAATAAAAAAAGAACAGGGCCTGATAGCTGCAGGAGAACACGCTGTGAGCTTAAGCAAAAATAAAAAACCTCATGCCAAACACATTTTATTGTAATTCTATACACTGCTTAATTGCTATAATGTACAAATATGCAGATTAGATTTACTATTTACAAGATTTCAGCACATAATAACAGGATTTATTAAAAAACAGTCCTGTGGAGATTTGCATAAACACCAGGTAACTACACATCACATTTGCATCATGTTCATGCACCCTGGTGCTTGTTCTACAAGAATAGTTATGGCTTGTAACAGCACGTTAGCTAAGTACTGCACTGCCCAGTGTGAGTACGGGAGCTACATCACCTCTATAAGAGGAGCATTTCAACGCACTGGTTCTCAATCACCAGATCTGTGTCATGTTCCTGACAGAAGTTAGATAAACAAAGCTACAGCCCGAGCAAGATTATTCTGTTTAATGTCTTGTTTTCTCTTTTCTTTTACCTTCCTTTTTTGTTGTTTCTTCATTTTTCTCTCTTTTTGGCAGCTTGGAAGACTTCACCTTTTTTTGCTACAACGAGAATACAGGGAGAGTTTAAAATTCAAAGAGTAACCGGGGCAAAAAGCGTAAGTCAAATGCAGTGAATTCAAGAGACAAAAAAAAGGGAGCAGGGGCAAGAGCCTCTCTCCCCTTCCCTTTCAGGTATCACATCTTGAAGTGCAGTGGAATACAGACTCTGCAACACTGTCCCAGAGCCCTAGTTTAGCAATAGATGCAGGTTGGTTTGCTGGCTGCTGTCTGTAAGGACATTAGCACCATTTTTGATGTATACATTATTTAATGCATTACGGTGGTGTCTCACTGTGGTCCAACATTCAAGCGGGAAACATCCGATGAAAATGAACTAGTTTTTTTTTATACTACTACTAGTCAAGAATTGAAAAGTTAAGAGATGATGTATTCAAAATCTACTCTGGTTTTGGTTTGGTTTTTGATTCTGATATTACAAGTCCCAGAAAGTTAACATAAAAAGAAGAAAGTTTAGAGTGGTAGTGTAACACCCAGGAAGCCAGATCACCTTGATCATTGCATCACTTTCAACAGTATCTTGCTCGTCCTCATCAGACTGGCTCTCTTCCACGTTCAGTTCTTCACTCTGTTCAGAGGTCCCCATGGATCCTGACTGCCTTCTAGACGTCTTCACAGAATGAAGGGAATACGGAGTCAGATGCACCTCTTTGTTGTAGGCACGTGTAAAAGCTGCTTTGACCTGTTGGGTGGGAATGAAACACTGAGCATCAGCTTAGCTAACTTTTTTTTTTCTGTATATTTACAACCTCATTTTCAGTCGACAGTAACACTTTACCTGCAAATCTACAAATCTACAAATGTACAGAGTTGCAATCAGACATTCGACTGGAAGTTTCTTCTTTACTAGACTTTTGATAAGAATTCTTGCCAGAGAAAAATATCCCTCACTTCAGAAATCATGCCTTATTCTCATCATCGCTTTTTGGCGCTATGGACATTTGTGAACAACTCTCGTCAAGGACGAAGTACAGGAAGGCTAAAATTTCATCAAAAATCTAACAAACACAATGAGAACTCACTAAGAACACATTCGTTTCACAAAAAAGATCAAATATCCCACTGGTTTTGTGTTTTTGTTGCCCTTTTTTTAAATGTTTTAATAAAAATATTTTTAAAAGTAAAATAAGTTTTGATACTTACATACATTAACTACATTATGTATTCTGTATGTGGCCAAGACAATTCCTCTTCACTCAGCGTGGCCCCAGGCAAAGGGTCACACAGCCGTGCTCAACCTACCTCTAGGACAACTGAGGCTGCACAGCCTGATCCCTTAGCAGGATGTCTTGACAGCGGAACTGCTCAGGATTTCCATGTTCAATTGAATTAGAATTAATAAGATTATGCATTTGCATCTTCACCAGCCTTCAGCAGCATATCCAACTATCACTGTAACATTTCCTTACAAAATATGTTGCATAAGGAAAAAATTTATGTAAATCTTACCTTGGGATCCAGCTTTGAAAAAGGACTGGGTTTACCTCCCCACATGCTTATTTCCATTATGTTATCAATGTCTTCTTTCATCAGGCAGTAAGAGTCCATGAACGCTATAGCATCTTGTACACCATCTGCTCCCAAGTCTTTCAGTGGCTGGACAAGTGCATCGCGCAGATAAGTCAAATATTCCACATTTACTGTCCTCTTGCACGCTTGGGTTCTTTGTCAAATGGAAAGAGAGAAGTAAATCTGTACAGCTCAACACAGCTCTTTTCTAAACAGAACCTGGAGGCAGTCTCTCAGCAAACGGCTCCTCAGCCGCCTTAGGAGTTAACTGCAAGCTGAGTTGAACTCCACCATTTCTTTTGTCATACTTGGATTAGGGAAAACCTGATGCAAGGTGTGGAATACCAATAACCAAAAATCACAAAACCATGACAAGCACTCAGAAACTGGGGAAACACAACCCTCACTTAAAAAGGGAAGAAAAAAAATTTAAAAAATGATAGTACCACTAACATATTAAAAGTGTCCTCAGTCTGACTGTTGTCCAGAATAGTAACAAAAAGCCATCACCAACAATCTATGAGGATATTCCCAGAATATACAGTTACGTTTGTACCAAGGACAGCACAGCATTACAGGCAGGTGATGAGCTACAGAACTAGAAGTCTCTGTTGATATAAACCCCAAGTGTGAGCACTACCTGAGACTCATGTGCAGTGCCAGTTCTTGGACGATACGTTCATGTTTGCCCGTGGATGAAAATTTCCCCAGCCAGCTGGGAAAGACAGGAAACTGGGACATGTAGCCTCTCATCAGCTCCCCAGGAAGAACACTCGAATAAATAGCCTGAAAAAATAACACGTACGTGAAACTTACTTGAAACACAATGGCTTTAGTCTCCCTGACACCAAGACCTACTACTCCACTTGTTTCACTGGAAGCGCGTCAGTGAATATAGATAGCTCCACACTGCAAGCAGCTCACCTTAGGACAATCTTGGGTGCTTGTTTCTGTCTATCCCCTTTAAATTACAGCTTCATCTCTCATACCACCCTATTTGTTATCATCATGTAAAATATCTGTGAAGTGATGAGTTTTTAAAAGCCTTTTTTCTTTTTAAATGGTTCGTTTCTCCAGTTTGGAGTACAATCACACAGACAGCGGATTTCATACAGACAAGCACTACATCTCCAGCAGGCGGCCATGGTACAGGAGACACTTCAAAAGAACACAGCTGCTAAGAGATTTATATTACAAAGCTATCTAACCTCAGTTAGAGGTCCCTTCCAGCTTGAGGTATGACACATTCTCTGATGCCACTCATGGTCTGTTACGCACAAATAAAAACCAGTAGCCTTGTGGCACATATGAGTTCCAACATAAGTTTAGATGGTTCTACAGTTCATAAAGAAAGTTTTTAAGTTCTCTCAGTGTTTCAGAAGACTGTTTCATGATACAGCATGGGTTCATCCATGTGATTATAGGAAGCTGCTCTACTCCCCGGCAGAACAGAATAATACTACATAAAGCATAAACTATAATAGGTCATAAAGTTACACTGATATTTTGAGGTTTGAGTCTTGTATTCTGCACCCCCATAGCGTAAAGCACACAAAATGAGTGCTGAGTGCTCACCTGTGTTGGTAGAAGGTTCCAGTTTTGCTTGCTACGAATCTGTTTGTCCACTAGATCGCCATCACATATACTATCAGCAGCTCTACTCAAGAGCATCAAGTGCTTCTTCAGATCTCCTCTGGAGAAAAAAAAAAAGTTGATTTTATTACAAAGCAAAAAATATTTAGACAGGTTTTAATCTTACTTTTACTCCTCCTGAAATTCTACATGAATTCAGGGTATGGAATAACTCACCCAGCAGCAGCAGGCTTCACATGCACATAGTTCTCTTGGACAAAGAGAGGTGCTAGGGAATAGTCATGGAAGAAGAGATCTGATTTGTCTATAAGAGACATTCGAGAAGCCTCCTCTCCAGCAGCAAAAACCTTCCGGACAACATCAAAAGGGCCCTAAATGATAGAAGTATTTCAAGAAGTGGGTTGCAAGTCCAACTAACAGCACAATGTCAAGAAAATTACTATAGTGACTGAACACAACAATGTCTGGACTCATCAGCACAAGCTCAGTGTCCAGTATTGTACTTTTAAATGTGCTTTTTCAATAGTGCTTTGCCAGTTTTGAGAACTGAGTTTTAAGATTAAAAGAATTTTTCTCCTAAAGACAGCAATCAAAATGAGAAGTACGAGATGAAGTATGCATCTTACTTGGAAGACAGCACATCAAAATACGTAAGTCAGTGCTGGATTAACTGCTGTCCCATTACTTGTGGCAAGTGTGACACGTACTCAAAACATCCGACAGCACCTTGCGCATCTAGGCTACTAGTGCTTTACTTCAGAAGATGCTTACAAAGCCCAGTAATTATATCAGAATACTGCAATAATAGTCGGTCCAATATTTTACACATACCAGTTTGATATCCTTTTTGGCTCTGCTGGCATCTGTTTTGGCCTCATCGTAAGTCAGTGATTTATCTTTTGCACACCACATATTGAGGTTATGCAAAACCTAGGAAACGAAAGTGACAATTTGGTAGCATAAGAACACTTAAAGACTTCAGAAAAAAAAAAAGCCTAATCCCTATACCTAAATTCATGCTAATGCTGAAATGGCACTGACCTGTCTGATGTCTTGATTTGCTGCCAGGATTATCTCATTCATAGCAGGTGGTGGAATTTTTAAACCTTCTTTAAATGCAATTGACATCATGGCGCCCTGTAACACATACACTTCTTTGAGAAACTGTCACCAGAGAATTCCTATTCATTCTTTCCCTTACAGAGCACATTATCAATGTGCTGGGCTGGATTTTTTTTTTTTTGAATTAAGTATAATTCAAACTGTTTTCTTTATGAATGTACAAGTCAAGTTGGTTCTTGTCACCGGTATGAAAGAAATAATGAGATCATTACATAAAAATCTTTGGATCTATTTAAGATGGACAATAAATCTGAAAGGCTTTGAGATACTTGAGTCTTCCCTCCCAAGAAGCCAGACAGCCCCAATAAGGAAAACAGAGTTGCTCAGTGAGGTGACCCGCTGAGTTTCAAGCGGTGTTTTCCAGTTCTGTATGAACTGTGCCACATGGAGACAGACAGATTGCTGCTGGCAATTCAGTGCAAGCCACACAGCCGTCTTTACCTTAATCTGTTCTAGACGCGGTCTCTGAAAACGAAGATCAAAACAATAGTGGACCAAGGAACGAATTTTAGGATGGTTCCGATCGTTACACATACAGATGATAGGTATCTTTGTGTGTCTAATCAAACCGATCAGTTCCTGTGATTTAAACACATTAAAACAATTGCATCAAATACCTCAGAAGATGAGAATGCTTTAAACATCATATCAAGCAGCATTAGTCCCTGCCTTAAATCAGATCCTTTTCAGATTTGAGTCTGTAAACTAGCTCCTTGCAGTAATTATATTTCCATACTGAAAACATTGTCCCTTTCTCCTACTTCTTCTCCTTGTTATTCTCTTGAGCTCCAAAGTATTGATATCTAGCCAAAGAGCCTGCCCTCTCCCACAGGCTGCTCCCAGTGAGGGTCTTCCCCAGGGGATCGACATTGCGGGGGGTGGCAGTGATGCCAAGGTGATGCCGATCCCCGCGCCACTTTGACCCAGACTGTGCCCAGAGGGAGCACCCATCTTCAACTACACCCTGCCATAACCAACAAGGAAGCAGAAGTAAAAAAGATGGGCTGTTCCCTGCCCAAATAGCTCAGCCCTGCAGATTCAGCTTCAGTTACCGTAGCAATCTTTGTCTGTTCTAACAGAGGTGAAATTCAGTTCAATTTCAGATCATGCAGGGTAAATACCTGTATCTGAGCTAAAGGTCTCTATGCTCACCATCGTCAAAGTACTGCAGTGACCACTGTCTATTGAAGAAAGTAACTGTCCCAAGCTAGATTACAAGCCTTCCACTGCTGGTAGACATCAGCTGCAGAGAACCTGTGATAAATTCACCTGTCCAACAATAAACATCTATGGTGCACATACCTGAGTTTGTTACTAAAAGGTCTGTGCGTTTATTTATTTGTTTTGCAGAGGTTGATGGTGTTTGTTTGTTTGTTTTTAAATAAATGTCTTTTTTCTACCTCTATCGTTGCATAATTCTTACACAAGGACAGATTTCTAGAATAGGTCAGATGAACCGTACTACCGTACTCTGGAGGGACTGTGACCCATGGCTGAGGACAACAGACTGGTATGAAATATGACATGCACTCTGCAATGGCATTAGCTAATAACTGTAACCGTTTCACCTGAATCCCTCCTCTGTCTTCATTGCCTGCCATACCATCCACTTCATCCATGATCAATACATGTTTCCCGCTAACTGATGAGGATGTGCCTGAAAATGAATATGGACAAGAAAATGAGATTGCAATACAATATTTTATTCCTAAGGGAATAAAATAGGGTCTTGCTCAGATTTTTACCCAAAGCTTTACACATTACGAAAGCCCAACTTAGACAACTGAAGCGGTGATGAATCTTTTGTCCTTGCTCTGACAACGTGCTGATATGGAGTTTATGTTCACAGAATAGAGCTGCCTGTAACTTGTGTCATTTTCCAAGAATTAAACCTTGGGCAACAGAAGAGCAACTGCAGAGTCCTTCAGTAGTTTGTGCTGATTAACAATTTATCCTCTTAATAACAGGATTTAATCCTATGGTGAGGATGGATTAGCACAGCTTCCTAAATTAAGCCATTCTTATTTAAGCCTGATCACTTCCACGTGATGGGCACGTTTCAATTCCTAACACTACTGTGCAGTAAGGAAGCTCTGTCCCTCTGCAACCGGTCTATAGCCATCTCCTCCTTCAAACAACAGACATACCAGAACAGAAGTCTTTGATGCTGGTGTTGTTCAGCGATTCAGCAACTACTTCCTTTAGACTGTTCTTGCTTCGAGTGTCACTGGCATTCAGCTCCACGTAGCTGTACCCCAGTTCCTAGTCCAAATGCATAAACCACACAGAAAAGTGAGACCTTTCTTTTTTAAAGAACGTAAGCATACTCAATTAGAAACAGTATTTTCAGTATTCAAGAAGAAAGCTTTTACAACACTACTACTATATCTCATCTGTGGCTTTGATTCCCTTCTCCCTTTATTCTGCTATATTCTTGGACTCCAGAAATACTTACAATCATACATGGAGTAGACATGCCAAAAAGAGAACTATTCCACCTCTAAACCTTCAAGCCAAAAAAAAAAAAAAAAAAGCACAGATTTTGCTGTGAAAGATAAAACTGAACTGTCCCAAGGGACAGAAACAGACTATGAGCCAAGGCTGGCTAAGCTCCATAGTATTTCCAGATGCGTATCAATATCTCAAGCGCAGAGTCAGGCAAAGAAACACGCCACAGCCCACAGAAAGCCGATGGAAAGAAAAGCCCTTAACTATTCAGCAGCTAGAAAATACACGACTCCCTCAGCAGCTGTACCACTTCACAGCAGGGCTTGTCTGCCTGCAGGCCCTGAAGGAACTTAAACCAGCTGCTCCTTTATCAGCAAACTCTCCCAGCACAGACATACAGCTGCAGCAGTGTACCGCACACAGCTTTACTCCTGTAGCTTGGGTAACCCAGTTTTGTTAGTCATATCTGAGGAGCAGAGCTAAACGCTCCGCACAGGGAGTACAGCAGCCGTGTGCAAGCTAGGTGGAAAAAATGAGGAGCAGAAAGACTGCACCGGTGCAGAAATGAGCCGAAGTCAGCACACCCAGCTCCAGGTGCAGCGTCAGCCAGGGAAACCAGCTCTGGGTTATCGACCTTTGGCTTAGCACAAGCCTCTAAGGCCTCTGGGAAGTGAAGGAGGGAGGAAAGAATGAAAAGGTCAAAGTTATTTTTAACATTTGAATTGTAGAGAAAAGGTAAGCCTTCTTTCCCAGCACAAAAGACCAGATAGCTGCTAATTCTTCTCAACCCTTGCAAGGAGTAGTATCTTTCTGAGAATTCTTGAGAGATTTGTTCTCAAGAACAAAATCGTCTAACTCACTACAATATCACTATTAATAACTTAGCTTTAAAGGCATTTCTACCGTATAGAGTCCCCACTGTCATGAAACAATGGAAACTTGTGTTGCACTGAGTTCGCAAAAACTAATTTCCAAATTCAGATTTAGAAATGGACACCCAGCTCTGTCAACTTCTCTCATCCTACAGACAGTCAAGTCTGGGAAAGTTACTCAAAGGCACTTTCAAAAAGCTTCACAGAATCACAGAATGGCCTGGGTTGAAAAGGACCTCAAAGATCATCGAGTTTCAACCCCCCTGCTGAGCGCAGGGTCGCCAACCACTAGACCAGGCTGCCCAGAGCCACGTCCAGTCTGGCCTTGAACGCCTCCAGGGATGGGGCATCCACAACCTCCCTGGGCAACCTGTTCCAGTGCGTCACCACCCTCTGTGTGAAAAACTTCCTCCTAATATCTGACCTACATCTCCCCTGTCTCAATTTAAAACCATTCCCCCTTGACCTATCACGATCCACCCTCATGAACAAAGCTTGCCAGAATTCTACTTCCTGTAAGTTTACTGCAAGTATTCTCCAACTTGTACAATTGTTTAAAGCTCACAATTTTTGAAAACCATTTCTAATTGCTCAACATATTGTGATGTGCTGCTTCTTAATACAGAATCACAGAATTGCTCAGGTTGGAAAAGACCTTCAAGATCATCAAGTCCAACCACAATCTAACCATAACAAAGAAATGCAGACACCCACCGCTACATTCTCACCCCAGACCTGACAAAGGTATGCAAACAACCACAGAATTGTTTGAGTTGGAAGGGACCTTAAAGCCCATGGAGTTCCACCCCGCCATCCAACCTGGCTTTGAGCACCTCCAGGGATGGAGTATACAGTTTCTCTGGGCGATCTGTTCCTGTGCCTCACCATCCTCTGAGAAAAAAGGTTCTTCCTAATATCTAATCCAAAATCTTTTAGTTTAAAGCCATTACCTCTAGTACTACCACCACACTCCCTGAGAGAGTCCCTCTCCAGCTTCCCTGCAGGCCCCCTCCTTTAAGCTCTGGAAGGCCGCACTGAGGACTCCACAGAGCCTTCTCTTCTCCAGGCTAAACACGCCCACCTCTCTCAGCCTTCCTTCATGGAAGAGGTGTTTCAACGTCTGACCATCTTCGTGGCCCTCCTCTGGGCCATCTCTAAGTCTGCTCTGACTAGGCAGAGCTAGGCTGGGAGCAGAACCTGGTAATTTAGGGAGTAACCACCTGCGCACATCCATACAGAGGACCAATATAAAATAAATAGTCTTGGGAACCAATTTTTTAATTTGAAAACCGATAATTAACGAGGACTCACCTTACAAACTAAAGAAGCTGTGGTAGTTTTACCAACTCCAGGTGGACCAGAAAGTAATGCTGCTTTAAAACTGGTACCATCATCTTTGCCTCCAGATTTGTTGGTCTTTGCTGTAAAAGAAGATTCTGTGTTTTACATCTATACACGAACTGCACATTTTATGTAAGCCTTTAAAGACATCAACTATTATAGGAGTTTCACATTTAAGGCTTACACGAGTATCAAAAAATAAAATAAAAATACATGCATTTATGCATCCTAAGCATATAGGGAAAAGCAGTTTAAACTGTACTAGGTAAGATCCCAAACTGAAATACTAATGCAATACAACTATTTCAGCAATTTTCTGACAACAATATCCTAAGAGATGCCACAGAGGAAATCCACTACCTGTGACAGTTGCAGTGAAGCTTAAATGATACTTTCTCACAAAAAGAACGTCTGTAGGGTTACACACTATACACATCAGCAGCTACTTGTCAGAGAACCTTAACAATTCATCTCTTTCCTTATGCGTGATGCCAGCCCTCTAGACACATTGCTAGCCCACATTTTCCCCATGTGTACAGACAATTTAGCACTGATCACTATTTCTCTCGGTGAAAAAGAACCGAATAGCCTAGATGTGAGGCCATTTATATAGATATTACCGCTAGGTTATTTTCATCTGTTTTGGAAAATAGTCACATTTAAGAAAACACCACACAGTATCTTCAGATAGAAGTGGCGGGGTAAGCGAGCAACTGCTTCTACAAAACACTCAGGCTCAACTGTTTCTAAAAACCCGCATCTGAATTTAGAGTCATTCCTAATGTGTAGAGTTGCTCTCCTGTCACAGAGGACCCCTGCCAGCATATAGTACCAAGCAGCGCAACTGGCACGGAAGAACAGAGAGAAGTTGACCATGCTCATCACCTTGTCCATCTTCCGAGGTATTCTTGTGCCAGCTTCGGAGCCATCGGAGGAGTTTATTGGCACAGCTTTGCTCACCCTGCTGTCCAATTATTGCCTTAAGAGACATAGGCTTGTATTTATCTACCCATAGTAATGTCTCCATTCTATGCTCACTGCTCTCAGAAACCAGGTTCCCCTTAGGTTTGGGGGTTTCTTTCTTCTCCACAGTTTGATGTTCAAAGTCTGTAAGCTTTCGAACGGCAGCAGCTTCTTTCTTGACAGATTTGAAGGTACCACCCTTTTCAGGTGTAAGATTACTTTTCTTCCTATCAGCTTCCCTTTTGAGGGGACTAAAATTCCTTTTCCCAGATTCAGTTTTCTGTGGTGTCTTTTTATGTCTTGGCTCTGCTTTCTTTGCCTTAGGAAAATTAAACAAAATTTTAAAAAAATAGAGTAAAGAAACACGCAGTGTTTGAACACATACAGAGGCATGCAAAAGACAGTTACAGAGCTTGTGTACTGATAAACATCCAAGAGTAGATCAAAGAACATTCTCTGAAAAATAAACCAATGTTAAACACAAAGCCACCTGGTTCTGTAGCATAACCCACTACGCAGGCAGGAAGTGTTCTGGTCATTCCAGGAGTAGTCCAAGTTCCAGCACTCCTTACTCACTGACTGTGATGTATTACGAAAAGAAAGAATTTGAAATTGCTGACTGCCAGGTTGTAGAGAACAAGCCATCAGACACGCACAAAGCAGAAGTGCAGCTCTCAAACAACAATTCTAAGCTTCAACACTAAAAAAAAAATTAACCCTAAGAACACTTCCAGGAAACAATCTGTTTTCCAAAAAAAATGAAGCACTCCTCTCAAGTACACACTTATAAAAGAGAACTGCAGCAGCTGTCATTTTAAAAAGAGCAGACGGTATTCAACCCAAAACGAATGGGAAGGGAGTGAGAGCCATCAGCTACTGCAGCCTCACAGTTGCTCTTCGGGATGATTCCAATAGTATATTTACAGACAACAACCCGTACCTAGCCACATTAGAAATAACTGCAGTATCTATACCAAACATAACACGGGTTAGAGCTAACTGAATTTTTGTAACATTTTATCAGCCACTACAGGCTACATTTAATTGTACATAAAATCTTTATTACCGTTTGTCACAGTAAGCACTAGATAAAGTCTGTTATCTAAAAACACGGTTACAAATAGTTCTAACATGTACCCAGTACCGACTCTGGGTACCATATAAAATCAAAGAAAGTTAAAAACTGAAATCATCTAAGAAGATACAGCTATCCCTCAGACAGCACCTAAAATACCTAAAAATGCAAAATAACATCTGAGTATAAAAGGTCAGGATAAACCTAATCAGTCCAAACTAGAATTCTTAGAACACCAATAACATTTTTGTGGTTCAATACTTTTAACCTAAGAGGTCAAGCTGACAATCATAGATAGGGCTACTGTTCAAGGGACAAAAGATCAAGCCACCTGGCAATTCAAAAAACCAACCAAACCAACCTCTGTTTCAGCTGCCAGCTCGTACTTGGACTTCTTGCCCGGCATAGTTCGAACAAGATCAAATAGGCCATCCTCATCAATAATTTTTGTCCCTAAAGTTGATGCCTGGGGCAAAAATAAGAATTAAGAGTAAGGTAAATGAGTTATAATTCACTTCAAAACCCTTTCAGTAAAAGCTACGTTTAGGAACACAAAACAACAGCAACAAAAGGCTGTTGCTCTTGATGTATGTGTGTATCAATAAAAATAAACTGAAGTCTTAACTATGCTAGGTAACTTTTCCTTTTTAACACGCATTTGTAGGACTCGCTCTTTTCAGAGGAGATATGAAAAAAACAACAGAAGTAAATTACTTATTTTGCTTTCCCTTCCCTCATGCACAACGCTCACCTTTTCACATTTAGCCTGTCCGCAGTCTCGTCCCATAACCAGATAGTTTGTCTTCTTGCTGACATTGCCAGTCACTTTTCCTCCATAACGTTCAATCAGAGACTTGGCCTCATCTCTTTCAATGGACTCCAGAACTCCTGTGATTACGAATGTCAGGCCTTCCAAGCAGTTTTCAGCTCCCTGAAAACCGTAATGTAAAAAGTACCATTCAATGATGCAGTTCTACAAATTCTCCTTCCACCGTAAGTTTTCTTTAAATCTTTACCACGTCGAGTGCTCTATGAAATTTTAAAAATTAACTCGATTTATCTAGCTATAGCTAACAACTGTAGAAGTTCAGAAACTATTAAAAGGAAAAGCTGTCAACAATCCTTCACGTGTTGTTTACCTGACCCTATCATACCCCTAACGCTTTGTGCTTCAAGCTCAGCAATGTCAGTCAAAGGAGTGACAGCAACCTTCAAACATTAAGACCAGTAACTATTTTACATCAGCATGGCTTCATAAACCAGATGTGGAATTTCATTTCTCAGTATATTTTCTTACATTCAATCACTGCTTTGCATTCCAATTTAGCTTTGTTTCCCCCATTAAAAAAAAATTCAAATAGCGTAGTTGATGCTCGTTAGATCACTTATGACTAGAAGCCTATGAGGCACGCCACTTCCACATACAGAAATTCTACTGTAGCCAAGCTTACTTGAGGTATCTCTTTGGAACCCAGAGCTTTCGGACCCTCGCGATTAAGGAAGCTTCGGTAGGCTTGATAGTTGTTTCGCCTCTTTTCAGAGTCCTCAGGACTTATAGACTTGGGCAAAAGAAAAATAGATACATGGCACATACAAAAATACATTTATAAATAAATAAAATGCAATGAAAAACCCTCAAGGATCGCAGTGTAAGTAATCTTTATGCAACAAAGATAAAGGACAATTAAATGTTTGTTTTTAATCTGTTAAAAAGTAACACCAAAGCCCATGGGATTTTTTGCTGTTGTCTGGGAGGGGAAGTTGTGAGTTTTTTCCTTTGGGCTGGGAAGAGTGAGAGGGGCGCTTATGGTGTTTTTTTCAGTTACATTTTGTTCTATTTAAAGAATTGTATTCAACGTTTATTCTCAATTTTCTGTACCTTTATCTGTATTCAGCATATACATGTTCATTTTATTAATAAGTCGTTGCTTTAAATTCACATCTAGTTTAATGCCAGAATGATTATGAGGTATTGACAAGATCTACGCTATCATAAGAAGCAGAAATACTAGAAGTAGATTATAAGTCATTTAAGGTTTTTTTTTTTAATTTAATTTAATTCAGGAAATCAAAAATCATGGAATTAACTAGGTTGGAAAAGACCTCAAAATCATCTAGTCCAACTGTCACCCCACCCACACCTTGCCCACGAACCATGTCCTCAGTGCCACATCTACGTGGCTCTCAAACACCTCCAGGGACGGTGACTCCACCGCTTCCCCGGGCAGCCTGTTGCAATGCACCACCACTCTTCCGGAGAATAAATTTTTCCCAGTATCCAACCTGAAGCTCCTCCTGTGCAACTTGTGGCTGTTACCTCTCGCCCTATCAAAACACTACAGGCTTTCCCTCCCAATTGCAACTGTTATTTAAATGTTAAAAAAAAAAGTATTTTTATTTTATGGTTAAAAAGTACGTTTTGAAGTTGCCAATAATTGTTGGAATATGTTCAGTAACTTGTTATTGAATCAGACAGTTATGAGAACACTAGACTCTTTTCCTACATAACATTTTAACAATAAGAAACACGCTTCAGAAACAGGATATTTCAGAGGGAGGGGAGAAGAAAAAATGTGATGCATCTTTAAAAGTATAGCATTCACAAGATCATCTATGCTCACAAAAGAAGTTTCACTTGCTACCAAAAATTCCACATTACACAGGTTTTCAGGAAGTTAAACGCGAAAATGCATTTCAACTGATTTTTCAGTGTTGATGCATTAAAGAACACTCAACTCCTTGATGCACTTACTCTGTATTTTTCCAGCTAACTTATCTCATTCTTTTCTACAACTGCTAGGAACTTGAATTCTAGTAAGATTCTAAATTCTTAAAAGTCACCCAGAAGATACAAAAAGAAAGTACCCAGAGACAACAGCGACACATATATAATATCTGAAAACTGTTTTCCTGTAAGCTCCACCAAGACAACTACATTCATACGGATAGCTCCTACCTCAGCCTTCTTGGGAGAAATTTTCTCTTTCTTTGGTGTTCTTTTCTCTTCTTTCCCTGTAGCATTTTTTTCTTTTGATGGTAAACTTTGAGCGCCTCTTTCCTTTTTAGTAGTCTCTTCCTTCTGTTTTAGAGCCACAAGCTTTGAGGTAGGTTTCAAAGACAAGGTTTTCTCCGTCAGCACTCTTGCTATTTTACCATCAGATGATTGTGGATGTAAATTAGGCTCTTTTGAATTTTCAGATTTACTTTGTTCTTTTACTTCACCGGGCAAGTTTGTTGCTTTCGCTTGAAAGAAGCAGAGGAGCAAGAGTGCACAGGTAAGAATGTACTGAAATTTGAAAACATTTCACCAATCCATACTATTAGAAACCCACCTCTTTGGGATTGCTTGCATCTTTCTGTCACATTAGGACTGCTCTTGATGCTCAACACCGTTTGCTCCTCTGAATCTCTCCGAGCCTAAGCAAACAAATGATGCAAAAGTCAGCAACGCATGTCCCAAAACACCATTAAGCCCAGACCCTTTGTTTTCCAACTGTTAAGTATGGCAGCCTGAATGACATGCACAAAAAAGCTGATCCAGCACAAGTCAAAGTACTCTCAAAGGCAAGCAGTTAAGCAAATTCTATACTCAGCCACACATATAATTGCTCCTTAACTCAAATAACAGACAAACTTCCAGGTTACAGTACATTTCAACTCTCATAGTAGTAGTACTAGTAGAAGTATTTGCAATATCCCAAAGACCTATCCTGAATTCCAAAACCCTGGATGTATAACTCAGGAACTATTTTGCTGTACCTTAAGCAGCCTTGTGCCTCACACCACAAGCTACGTGAACTAGGAGAACTCCAGCCACTGGGGTTAGAGATAAAACTGAAGATCCCTGCTTGCTCCTTCTCTCTAAAGATGGAGCATATTCTCCTTCCTTTCTCTCCCATCGCTTCTCACCAGCTTGTGCCTTTGACTCATTTTGCTTGATCCGTTCCTCGGGAAACAGAGGAGCTATAGCTGATCTAAGGTACCTGTCTTCAGCACATCACTTCAGGTATTAGAGAGACAAGCAGTCCACTTATGTGAAATGAGCAGAGATAAGCGTAAAACTTGAACCTAAAGGCTACAATCCAGTCACAATCACTGTTCTTTGATGCTCTATAGTGTGTACATTCCCTCAGATTTGAGACTGGTTCAAAAGCAAATCTCAGCATGTTGTAGATGATTGCTCACTGTCCTCTTGATCTATACAAACCATCTTGTAGGAAAAAAAATCCACTGTGAGTTCCTAAATTCGTAAAAATCAAATCTGGATCAAGACAGTGAACTGTGAATGGCTGGAAAACAGAAAAATTATAAGGAGAAGCATTCAACTACTTAAACCATTCTCATACTTTAGGTACATGCTTTCGTCCACTGAGATTACACAGGGAAACAATGGTTAAACCACTTGTCCCAGCCATGGTATGGCAGTAATGAAGATTTTTTGCCAGACAATGTAAAGCTTCTATGACCTATTCACTATAAGATGAAACCTACAGACAGGTACATGTGTCACGATACAGGTGAACTCCACTAGCAGAGGGAAGAGAGGAGACAAAACAGCTTGGATGTATCCACTGGCAGTTAGGTCATAGTTAATTAGAACTATAACTTGGATTTACATTTCAAGAGAAACAGCACAAAGATTCAATAATGTCTGTTGTTCTACTAGAAATGACATAATTTACTAAGTGAGGAAATACCTCGAGGAAAGTGTAAGAGAAGCAAACAGGTTATTTTCATGTAAAAACTTCCTTGCTATTTTTAAGACATTTGCATGGAAACCTCATAATTTTAGACACAGATTAGGTGTCTCAATAAGATAACTCCAAGTAATACAATTTCTAAAAACTGAAGTTTAAAAAGAATTCAACCTTTTTCTTCTGTGGTGTTTCATCCAACATTGCCAAAGTTCTAGCAAATTCTTCATCTTCGTGCAGTTGTCTCTCCAGCTGGGAAGAGAGAAAAAAGTTTTAGATTCACATCTGACAAGTTTTAGTTCTACTATCTTTTAAAACTCTCTACTGTTCAAGACAAAGCATCTAAAATAAGACGGCATATAGCTGGGGGGAATACCCTACCAGATTACGAGGTACAAACAAATTTCTGAAGGTGGCACTGCAGAATGACTTGTTTCTCCAGAAATGACAGACACAACCAGTGCAAAACTAGAGTGTCTAGCGCAACAAACCTAAACATTAGTAGGCCCACACAATCTGTTTTCAAAGACATTTTCTGTCCCTTCACATTTTTGTTTCACGTAGCAAGGTGAATGCGACACATACAATTTCAACTGATCTTCAAGTTACCTCTGCTATCAAACTTGGCCCTTTGGGGAAAACCTCTCTTCCTTAATACAGTGTGCACTGCTGTAAATAAATACTGACCGCTCTTTTAACAAAACAACAACAAACAATCATTTCATTACTGTCCAAATGTCCAACACGTCACACTGTAAGACTCAAGCAGATGACTTCATAACAGCAATATGCCACAGGCACTATTTTTATGTGCCCATAATGATTCAAGGAATGTGTTCCTTGTTTACAATGAGATAGGGCAATGGCAGTGATTACCTAACAAACCAGACTGAGGCAGTTACACACCTGACACTGAACATTCCTTTGATGATATGTTAGACAATGAGAGCATTATAGATACAATTGTTACTTTTTGTTGGAATTATCTCCCTTTTCCTAACATACTTTTTAACTTTCCAACGCAATAAAGCCAGATTCATCACACCTCCGGAGACATCAAGGATAAGACGATGTTTTGCACCTAAGATATCTATTTCTAAGGATGTTCAGTATTACCAATGGAAAATGAATCTGTTTTCCCAGAGTAAAGCCAACCTGTGTGACAAGTATACTTCTGCCTCAAGGAATAAAACACAAACAATTGTGAGGAAGCAGAAAGTGAGTTGTGTGTGAAAAACAAGATTATTCTAGACACCTGCATGGTTAGAAACAGTCTGCAAAGACAGAAAATAGGTGAGACAGGGTTCTATTTACGTAGCTGAAATAATGCCCATAAAAATCACTGTCTATGTTTGCACATATGTGCAAGAGTTCAAGTAGAACAGAGGTGTGTGTATGCACGTGTAACTTATAGCATACATGGAAAGTCTATCTTCATTTCTTAAAATTTTAAGTTAAACAAACTGCCCCTGGCATATGGCAACACATTTATACAGCTTTTACCTCTGAATCTTCTTCAAGCTGCAGTTGCCTAGCAATGGCCTCATCATCTAGCGTGCTGTCTCTGCTTTGTGAAGGCTGTATTGAAGAAAGAAAGACCAACAGTTCAGCTTCCTCAACGTTTTATAAAAATTCATTTTGTATACTTCTAGAAAAGGACTGGTAACTAGACATGCAGCATTTTATCCCTAGCTCTCTAACCTATACGCTTTTACTCAGGGCTGTTTTCAAGAGATTTTACTATTTAAAACAAAACCATGGTATAACCTGTACATAATTTCTTCAAACGGTACCGAACATCTCTAAAGCTACCACAGCTGGTCAGCTTGACAGAGACATCAACAACTACACTGTCAATTTTGAACTTCCTCCACACTTCATTTAATGCTTTGTTATTCCACAAATACACATGCTATAAAGCTCTGGAAAACATCATCCTTCCTCCTCTTCACCCCGCATAAATTCCCCACCCTCACCCCTTTCTAAGCTATAAGCTACCCCTTTCATTCACTCCTCTCAGAAAACTGCTTAAATATTTTAAGAAAAGTTACGTGGGAAAAAGCAATAGAGAAAGCACTACTTTCAACTTATTGCTGTCTTCTCAAGTATGGAAGCATTACTCTTCCATTGTATTTGCAGACTCGATATGCTTGTACATATTGTCCAAATTGCCCTTATACTTGAGTGGTTACAAAAAAGTAACCTTAAGTAGTACAAAAAGAACAATCTTCTGAAGGTCATTAAGTTGGCCATTTTGTTCTCCATTCAGACACACCAGCAACCTAAAGGAACACCATCAGTACTCACTTCCTTCCTTTTACTTGCGACCAGTTTCTTATCTGATCGCTGGACGCTTCTTGTCCCAAAGTAATCAAGAGCTGAGGTGGGAGTCAGTTTCACTGGAGATAATGGTTTGGTTTTAGACTGCGGCTTCACATCTCCCTTTTTCGCTGTAGCTGTTCCTGGACAACTGATTGCTGATGTCCCATTCTCCTTCGGTTTCAGGGAAATTCTCTTATTGACAAAGTCATCGTCTTCATCTAAACATAAAGAATGTTATATTACTTCTGGCATGTGATTCTTACAACGTCAAGAGAATTATTTGGTCAGACTGCATTAACACAGACCCTAAGAAAATATCACAAGTGAAAAAAAGTCACATTCTATAACCTAATATTCAGCATCTGAATATCACAGCTGTTGAATAAACTGATTGCTAAAATAAAGCCACAGAAGTCTGCAACCTGCATGAACACATTCCTTCTCAATTAGAAAGATTTGCAGAGCGCCTTTCCTTCTTACATAAGGTAGCATATAACCAGAAATACAGGTCACTGAAATCTGAACTCTATCCTTAACTAACACAACATCCAACCGTGTAGCACAACTCTTCACATAACATACATGAAACACAAAGCTAGATTTATTCTATTGCTTTGTAGTATTCATTAATACATCACCTAATATATGCTTTGTAGTCTTATTAACTACTACTGGGAAAAAATATTAGAACGTTGTGTTTACAAGCACCCATAGCAGATGGTCACATATGATTATAGGGCATGAATAATTACTTAGTTATTCGTCAAGTACCGTTGTGAACACTTTAGCGAAATACACCGTTAAACTAATTCTGCTTTGTGATGGATTCTAGGAGCTCTTCTCTATCCTCTGTGTTTCTGCAGTTGAACACGCTGTCCTTCCAGTACACCCAGAAGCATCTCGAAGAAATGCAGCCATTTCAGAGAAAACAGGAATCACACAGGAGTGATGTGACATACAAAACCAGATTTTTCAATTAATAAAAATAATGAAACCACCACCAAACACAGGAGGTGGAGGAAGTAGCGTACACGGTAGCATTAAAAATTAGCCCACAGATCACTGAACAAAAACAAAACTCAATTTTTCCTCTTCGGATTCTTCTATAATAGTCAGTACATCGTTCTCCTAGCAATGAAAAACAGAATGAAAGTTTGATGGTCTTCCATTCATTATGGACCCCAAACTCTTCACACAGTATAATCAACAAAAAAGATCACCAAGGACTTCAAAGGGTTTTGTCATGTTGTGAAGCCTCGCTGACAGTTATACAAATGAAATGCTAACAATGAAGCATACAAGAAGCTAAAGATACCACTGCCAAACAACCAGATTAATATGACACCACAGAAGACAAACATTCCTGGACAAACTTTTTGATTAGTGACAAAAGCACTTTCTTGTGAAGTCTAAGAATTCAAGAGTGCGAAAAGCATAAGAAGCAAACTGCAAGTAAAGGCCTAAACTGAACAGACAATACAAAAGGAATAAGTCACACTGGCAGGAAAGAAACTGAGGCAGTCTTATTTGCATGCCTCTAACTGACGTCTGGTTTTACTTCTCAAGATGTAGATGTTTTGACCACTCACGCAGTATAACATGAACAAAAATGTTCTAAGCTGCTTTGTAATTAAATTTAAATTCACATTACTATTGCTACAAAATGTCCATTTTCCAGACACTACGTTAAACTCCTGTATTTCTTTTCATGCAAAGAAAATTGTTTTCTTAATCAATTCTCCAAGTTTAAACTATGTTGTACGTTTGCTATCTCTATTTCATAACAAATTATAGATTTTTGCCTTTTCTCAGTAGATGGAAGCAACCTGAGCATTTTTAGGCATCAGCTATAACTTCCTGCTACTGGTCACTTACTAAGCAGCACATAACATAAATCAGCAGGGATCCTGACTATTCCTGTGAAAGTTCAGAGAAAGAAAAATAGAGAAAAGTACTGCAAGCGAAGAAATTGGTTCAGAGGTTAAATCAAGAATGCCCGAAGATAAAAAAAAATTACCTAGCAGAAAATGGAATTTCAGCCAATTCAATTCATGAGGTAATATATGAAAGACAAAACTCAAGCCCTGGTCCCTCTGAAAGCTTCACCATTCTCAGCCCAATTACGCATTTCGCTCAGACAGCAGCAGATCTTTTATTGTCATTTAGCTCACTTTAACTATTATCTATCTGGCAGTCAGACACTAGATGCTTTAGGCTCCTAATTTACAGCAGCGTGAGGCCTGAATATAAGACTGCTCATCTCAAACCTAATTTCAGAAATATTTTGCTTCTTTTAATTTATCTAGTTTAAATGAAAAAAAAAATACATTTGCAGGAGTAAAATGCACTTATTAGTAAAAACAAGTTAATGTCAAAATAATTACATTCACTTCTTTGAGAAAGAAAAAGACACTCTGTTGACCAACAAAGCACTTCTTTTTTTTAACCTAAAGACTGCTACCAAGCTGGAAAAGAATCTTTATTTAGCACTGCTATCACATAATCTGCATGCAACATTGAATTTTTTTCCTTATTCACTTATAACCACTTAAATAGCAATATTAAAAAAAACCAGGATATTGCTTTCCCTCAATTAGAGGGAAGTAGAGTAAATATAATTAAAGTTTAATTAAAAAGGATGTGGATTTGAGTCATTTATGACGCCAGTACAAAGCATCATCGATGACTGGAGCTCGCCTTTAATTATGTCCTTCCTAGAAACAACAGAATTGGAAGCATTTACACACTGCAAGTGCTCAACAAGAACAAGAGCCAGCACTTTGGGACAGTCATATCAAAATGTAAATAGAGAAAGATGGATAAGAAGACTAAAGTGGTCATTAGGAAAGAAAGCCACTCACATCGCATTAAGCAGATGCTTTACTGGACAGCTCCTCGGGCCAGTTTCATCCCGGGCTCATGAACTTCCCAAGAACATCAGAAGTTTACCTGATCACCAGGCATCCCTCGCTTATTTCAAGCATGTAAGAACTCGAACATTTTCACTAACACCTTAACACTTCTTCCTTGAAGCAAATTGCTTGTGCATGCCTGCTGCCACAGAAGTGAACAGCATGGTCGATTAATCAGCTGTACACTTACACTTCCCTTACAAACACGATGGTGACTTCACACACACACGAAGCAGGGCCCCACTGCGCCAGGTAATTTACAAGAACAAGCAGCTCTAGCAACAAACAACCCTTAAATGCTGGAGGGGTTTAAGAACTATTCTGAGGCACTAGAACATACACGACTTCCATTTTATAGTAGCACAACTAGGTTAACTAAATAATTCCTGCAGCACACCTCCAGCTGCTTGTTAGTGCTTGGTTTTTAAAACCAACAGCAAACATAAGCAGTGCATCTATACAAGAAGTAACCAGTACATAGCAGAAAAAACAAAATGTATGTTCAACATAGAAGTTTGCGGACTATCACGCAGAAGACTTCAATACACAGCTAGAGGACAGCATCCTTCCCTACAGTCACTATCCCACCCACTACTCGTGTAAGATGACAACACCCTGGATATTCTTCAGTTTTAGTGGCGCTACATCTGCTCAAGGACTTCACACAGCTCCTCTCCTAAAGAACTTGCAGTAGGTACTACTGCCAAGCTGAAGTTCCGGGTGGACAAAACAGTGCTTGTATTCATTATTTTCAATACGCATTTACCAGTACTTAACAGTCCCGACACATGTTAGGACTATGTATTTTGTATTCAACTTTTGCTTAACGTAAATCTTCAAGAAAGCTATGATAACCACCTCTCCTAAAAAAGTATTTTCTATCATCCTCATCTCAAACCACAGAAGTTCCAATCTATATTTCAAAAACTGGTCTGTGTAGTCATTTGGATTTCCAATGTCATTTCTCAACAAGCTAATTGATTTTAGATGTACCACAAACATGTACTTTAAACCATAATTGTTAGCGCTCTGCCTATATTCACGTGCCAACGTTCCACCCTGTTATAAAAATTTTAAGCCTACCAGAACCGTTCGAGTACCATTCCTCTGACGTCAATTTACATCTGCTTGGATTTTCCAATCATCAGACATAATTTCAAGAATTTGTTACATTTTTCACTAAGGAAAAAGGGTTCTTGGATCCCAGAACCTTAATGGAGTAACTGCCACGTCTAATTGTAGTTATACACTTCAGGGCCAAACTGTATAACCTTCGAAGCTCTTTCGTCCGGTAAATACAAATGAAATTCTTAGTCAAACATGCACATTCCTGTTTTTACAAATATCTCTAGAAAGATATTTTGGTGCTATTAAAATAATCAGCCTTCTGATATATTTTTAAATCTAAAATAAATGATCGTCATCATAAATAATCTGCACGCCACTAATTAGAGCAACTCCCTTTACATTAAATAAGCGCAGTGCCATAGAAACTGCCGTGTGTATCGCCCTGGCACGCAGTCAGAAGTTACCAGTCCACGAACACTTTCCAGTTCATTACAGAGAGCTTTATTCACTTGAACTGGTTAGTTTCACCATAATAGCAGCTTTGTTTTCCCAAAGCAGATATAAGTCCCTACCACGCAATGAGACTTCTTGTTCTGATTTATTACTTAAAGTTACCTGCATGCCAAGAATATTCAGTGCTGTCAAAGAAACAAGGTGGAAGAAGAACCTTGAAGAAAATCCAGGTGGGTGCAACTCAAATACGTGCTCAGAAACCTTAATGCTGAGATTTGTAAAATAAGAATGAACTGTAATACTACTTTCTCAATGCAAAACTAAGTTGTCACTACAAAGCTTCTTCAAAAACCTGAAGGGTTAATAACATTTTATTTAAAGAACATCCTTCATGTGAAACCACCTTAGGAGAGGTAAACGGTCACCGTGTGAGAATGGGGAAATACTATTCTACTTCAAACTGCAACTCTTGGCTCCTTTAGCAATAACTACATCCTAAGAACTAGGCAGATTTGTTTAAAGGATCCGTGTATTTGAGGTCAAGAAAGTCCCCTTTTGTTACTATAGGCTAAATAAATTAGGCTCTGTTGTTATCTTAACACAATGATTTGTTGAATATAGCTTCATTCTAAGTTGACTGGGTAAAGAAAAAACCGCACACTCCTTCTGAGAGACACTATGAATTCTAAAAGTCATTTTGCTAGTTTGTTATATTTTTTTAAACAATAAACCTCAAAAATCCACAGAAAAGTTGCAACTTTAATGTCTAGGAGCGTAACTCCAGAAAACTTTATTAGCACTCAGCACAGTAATAACCATTACAAAAGACACAATGAACCCACGCATTTCTGCAAGGAAAAATGAGGCACACAATCAAGTTTTTAGGAGTACATAGAGCACCCAGGCACCTAATTAAATTAATTTCCACATGGCTTGCTCCTACACATTTTTTACATTGTCCTCTGCAACATCAGTCCCTGTTTCTCCACAGAATTTCCCCCAGAACCTACACCATCCTTCCTCAGGTGTATTTTAAGTCCAACTCCCTTGAGGTTCGACTCACCTTTCATAAAGCTCGATAAAGGAAAGCCCCTACATGAAGACCTGTTTTACCACTTTCACTCATTTTCCATAAGCTCAGCAACTCCTGTAAGCACATACAGTGCTAATATCGCCCAGAAAGCAAGAGTGGCAATTTTTTACTTCCCTATTAGATGTTTCAATGTGAAACATGCTTATTCATTGACTATCTGCTGCTGCCTTGAACTAGTGGTTAGATTTGGAAGATTTTTGGTCCCTAGTACTAGCGCTTACCCAATTTCTCCCTGTTTTCTCTTTTGATCTCTGTAGGAAAAGAGTTGATATTCAGCCAACACACTGACAAGCTATTTTTCTTTGCCCTACATTCTAATCCTTGAGGAATGGCGTTCCAGTAACCTGCCATCCTACAAACTTTCTACCATCTTCCATTTTCCTAGCTTTAGGAATAATTCAGCCTAGCACCTAGAATAAGGCCTTATTTTTTGAAGTTGTATTTTGCTATATTCAGACTGTCGAAGCAATTGCTACACATGCATAAATACTGTTGCACAGTATATATGGAAGATTATTGTTCACTAAAAGCAAAGGAAGTCACAATTCCTGCCAAACAGCCACTTATGATGAAACCAGGTAAGGTTCATCGCATCATAACAACAGGTCATCTTCCACAAACAAAACCCAAGGTTCCACACTTCTTTAAAATAACACTGTTTGAGTATTTAACAAGTACAACAAACATGTGGATTTTCCCCAATCCCCTGGGCTGTTCTACCACAAGGCAGGCTTTCCCCTTCCTCTGCTCCTTGCCAGAATAGCTTCACTTCACCTTTGGCTATCATTAATTTAAATAAGTATTAAGTTTGTTTCAATAACAAAGTATTTCTTACAGAACCACAGAGAGCAAGTACTCCTGCCTTACTTTTTACCTTTCTAGGATAAAACTTCCACTCTTACACAAACCAGAAAGTAATTCCTACAACAATATTTAAGAAAACTGTATCCCACAAAGTTACACAGGAGATCCGAAAAGAAATTCAAGTAATCACAGGAAGTTTCAAATGAGATTCAAAAATCTGTTAAGATAACTGATTACCACGCTTCTAGTGACTACTCGACCAGAAGATTTTTCAAACATTTTTGAGGATATAGCCTTTGAGAAGAACGCTGAGATTGGAGCAACATCACTGGCATCTTTTCTATACTCCTTTTAAGAAGTATTTATCCTAAACAAATAGCTGTGTCACACACTTGACAGACATCTCTGCCTAACTCCAATAAGCTAAAGATTTACACAGATTCAGTATAAACAAAATTCAAGAGTTAAGTCTCAAGATTATAAAGACGTTGTTTTGGTCACAGACTAAGTCAACCTTGTGCATACTTAAGAGTCTTTAGAAAGAGTAACCTTGATCCATGGTTTTCAGGGATTTCGCTAATGACCTTGACCAGTGCTCCCCTTGTATCCCTATGAAGAAAAGCCTGATTGCACCACCTAGAATTGCATCATAAACCCAATCATACTTTGTGTTCCCCAGGAATCCAATAATTTATCTATTCTGAGGTAAATGCTATTAAATATCCTTTATAATTTATTAGGAAAGCTGTCATAGAATCATAGAATTGCTCAGGTTGGAAAGGACCTTCAAGATCATCAAGGCCAACCACAACCTAACCATACCACTCTAACAACCCACTGCTAAGTCATGACCCTGAGCACCACATCCAAATGGTTTTTAAACACATTCAGGGATGGTGACTCAACCACCTCCCTGCAGAGACTGTTCCAGTGCTTAACAACCCTTTCTGGAAAGAAGTTTTTCCTGATATGGAACCTAAACCTCCCGTGGCACAACTTGAGGCCATTTCCCCTTGTCCTGTCACCAGTGAGAAGAGACCAACCCCGTTCTCACTGCAATCACCTTTCAGGTATTTGAAGAGAGCAATAAGGTCTCCCCTCAGTCTCCTCTTCCCCAGACTAAACAGCCCCAGTTCCTTTAGTCTCTCCTCATAGGGCATATTCTCCGAGCCCTTCACAAGTCTTGTTGCCCTTCTTTGGACCTGCTCCAGCACCTCAACATCCTTTCTGTACTGAGGCGCCCAAAACTGAACACAGTATTCGAGGTGAGGCCTCTCCAATGCTGAGTACAAAGGCAGGATTACTTCCCTAGTCCTGCTCACCACATCATTCCTGGTACAAGCCAGCATGCCATTGGCCTTCTGGGCCACCTGGGCACACTGCTGGCTCACATTCAGCTGACTGCCCATCAGCACACCAAGGTCCCTTTCCATCAGGCAGCTTTCCAGACACTCCTCTCCAAGCCTGTAGGGTTGCCTGGGGTTGTTGTGACCAAAATGCAGGACCCGACACTCGGCCCTGTTGAAACTCATATGGTTTACCTTGGCCCATCAATGCAGTCTATCCAGGTCCCTCTGTAGTGCCTTTCTACCCTCTGGCAGATCAACACGCCCTACCAACTTGGTGTCATCTGCAAACTTACTGAGGGTGCTCCCGATCCCCTCATCAAGATCATTGATAAAGATGCTGAATAGAAGAGGCCCCAGCACCGAGCCCTGGGGGACACCGCTTGTGACTGGCCGCCAACTGGATTTAACTCCACTGACCACAACTCTCTGGGCCCGGCCATCCAGCCAGTGTTTCACCCAGCAGAGCGTATGCCCATCCAAACCATGGGCAGACAGCTTCTCCACAAGGATGCTGTGGGGGACAGTGTCAAAGGCCTTACCGAAGTCCAGGTAGACCACATCAACGGCCTTGCCTTCATCCACTAAGCGGGTCACCTTGTCATAGAACAAAATCAGGTTTGTCAAACAGTATCTACCATTCATAAACCCACGCTGACTGGGCCTCAACCCCTGGTTGACCTTTAACTGATCCATGATGGCTCCTGAGATTATCCGTTCCATAACCTTCCCTGGCACCAAGGTGAGACTGATAGGTCTATAGCTACCAGGATCATCTTTCCCGCCCTTCTTGAAGATGGGAATCACATTTGCAAGTCTCCAGTCAATCGGGACATTCCCTGTTAGCCAGGACTGTTGAAAGATGATGGAGAGAGGCCTGGAAACCACATCCGCCAACTCTCTCAGCACTCTAGGGTGCAATCCATCTGGCCCCACGGACTTGTGAGTGGCCAGCTTGCGGAGTAGGTCTAAAACCATCTCACCATGGATTGTGCATGATCTATTGTGTTCCCTATCCCCATCTGCCAGCTCAAGGGGCTGTGTGCCCAGGGCACAACTAGTCTTACTATTAAAGACTGAGGTGAAGAAGGCATGAAGTACCTCAGCCTTATCCTGATCCTTGGTCATTGTGTTGCCCTCAGCATCCAACAAGGGATGGAGATTCTCCCTAGCCCTCCTTTTACTGTTGATGTATTTATAGAAATAATGATTGTTGTTCTTCACCTTAGTGGCCAAGTTCAGTTCTAGCTGGGCTTTGGCTTTTCTAATTTCCTCCCTGCACAGCTTCACTACGTACTTGTAATCCTCAAAAATTAAGTTTTGAGTAAACTTAAAACTTAATTTAATTTGAGTAAAAGATAGGGACAAACAAGAAAAAGTGTTTGGGATAGTTCAGTAAATTGAGCTCATCTCAACACATGACACGGTACAGATAATGCCAGGTCAAATATCTAGGACAAGTAAAATAAGCACAATCCATCTTAGAAGCAGAGATTATGAAGAGAGCCTGGAGGAGGAAGGAGGCAGAGCGGGGGAAAAAGCCAGCTGAGTCACACCTCTAATTGGATGCCATAGCAAACAAAACTCAGAGGGTTAACAGAAGAACTGGAAGTCTTAACACTTATAAAACATGTTTTATCCAAGAAGGTTTGGATTCAAGTCTGCACAGGCTTTAAATTAATCGGTTTCTAGGAATCTATACTGCAGCTAGTGAAGATCTCTAGGCTACGAGACAAATGCATAAGACCTGATAGTTAAAGCCTCAGCTAAACTCAAACTGGATGAAGTATGCAATAAGACATAGGCAGATACCCTGCAAAATTTGCCCACGCAGCGTTGTAACTCTGAGGAAAAACTACAGTTGGTTTTGCACGGGCAATCTAAGTACAGTAACCAGTATTTGGTATCAAAATACTTAAGTTTATTTGCATTACAGCAAATCAATATGAAGTTACAGTAGATCCAGTGCAGAAAAATATATTCATGTGTTAAAAACAAATCTGAAAAGAGCAAATGTAACAAGAGAAGATTTAAGCCGAGTAGCTCTCAGCTCTAAGCAGCAGACCATTCAGAAGCAGAACACTTGTACCTGATGAAGTGGAACTGAATCAAATTTAAGATACTTTCAATCTGTGCTGTTCGGTCAATCAGGAATCAGAACCTTATTAACAGAATCTTAATAACCGAATTCTTTCTGCCTGCATATGCAGTATTAACCCTTAAGAGCCACTAACAGATCTCTTAGAGAAAACAGAATTACTAATAAAAGCATAACCTGAAGTAGCAAACATGCTTGCAAATATATAAAATGTTCTCAGGAAAAAACAAAACTTTTCGCATAACACAAGCACATATACATTCAGGTGCCAAAATAAGTCCATCCCAAGACATACCGAAACACTAAACTGAATACTAGAAGAGCTGTTAATTTGCTTCCACAGATAAATTCCAGAGTTCACAAAACCTGACTATCTGCCCCTATTTTACTGGCTACCTTAAAGATGCTCAATTCACAAATAAGACTTGAGTCTACATAAACTGATGTTTACCTGTCAATCAATACTAACCAATACCAGTAAAACTTTTCCATACCTCATCAAATTGAATAGAGGAAAACACATGAGATGAAGAAGTAACTCACTGTAAACAAAACAGCTTTGTGAAAGAACAAAGAAAACCCGAAAGGGAGGGAGGGAGGGAATCACTACCAAGTGTTTTAAGAGTAGAGAAAAAAGTTATTTAATGAGAATTTTGAAGAATACAACCTCCATAACAGCAGATTAACATCTCCTTCAAGTTTATGGTCAAACCAGATTCCCATAGACCAAGGATCACACAAAGAGCAACACTGAAAAGTGGTACTAAGGAACGATGACTACACAAACAGCCACCACCACAACAAATTAATATGCAATCATCTTACAAAAAAAAAAATCTGTCCTTGCTTTTCCATTGAAAAGTATTATTTATAGCTTGAGTTACAATTGTAGTTTTGGTTCAATTCTATAGCTTCTAAAGGGAAGACTAAATCTAAGCAAAAATTCTGCACAGAATATAGCAGTTAATTGCTTTTTTCCAAAAGGCTCCAGAAGACCTGCAAGCGATCAAGAATGGTTTATCACAATTAATGGTTAGTTATATCAACTCATTTCCATAAAAAGCAAAAACAGCTCCATAATTTAGAAGGCTGAAATCCAAGATTAACAAGTATGGTATATACATGGCATATACAAGTTTTGTTTTTTGGGTTTTTTTTGTTTGGTTTTTTTTTTTTTTACCACTGGTTTTTCCAATTCTTGTTCTTCCTAAGAGGCCAATAGACAAATAATGTTAAAAAAAAAAAAGAGGAAAAAAAAGGTTTTTTTTGCAGTCACCAATATATTCAGCAAAGTTTAAAGACATGGAAAATCATACACAAACTTAAAGAAAAAAATCCAAATTTTCAGGCCTACTTATGGTAACCAACAGCCACTTCGCCAAATGTGCTAGCGAAGAGCTTAACTATATTAAAAAGACATCTCGTACATAATTGCCTCCCCTAGAGCTATGAAACACTTAAACAGAAGCACTTCAGCTTGTGAAGTCACATGCCTAGTTCAAATCTGTTAAATCACTACTCAGATTTACGCTGCTCTTTACAATACTGGAGACTAAAATTCTGAAGTGCTTTTCGTTAGCTTAAGGAGAACGTAATCGTTTGTTCTCCATATGAGGTATTATACAAGCATTGAAGAGTACATCAGCCAAGCAACTCTGTAACGCAACCCACCCCACTACAACTGCACACGAAGCGACACATTTCCATTACCTGTCTCTGAAACATAAACAACAGGATGCTGCTTTAGAACTTTACCAAGTTTGGGAGTAGCTGCTTTCTTCTCTGATGGCTTCTTGGCTTTTTTCACAGACTGCACCTCCTCTTCTGAATCTGTATTTTGACCAGAACATAAACATACATTTCTTCCACATACAATACAGACTTTAAGTACAGCTTCATTTTTCTAGATTGGTTGGTTGGTTGTTACACATTTAGGAATGGCTACGTCTGTCTAAAATCCTTTCCAAAAATGAGTAAAACCGTCACATTACCACATCAGATTTTAAAAATAAAACACCCACGCCTCTACCACAATGGACCTTTAGCAAAGATTCATTAGCCAGATTAAACTTAGAAAGCATTACACTATGTTGGCCTATTCCACAATACCTATTTCAAAAGCTATCAGCAGGCTAGAATAGATAAATGAGGTTGTATTCCTTGATTTTTCAGTAGAACTCTGGTGGACTGCCGCTCAGCTCAGCATTCTCTACATCCCAAAAGCTGCCAAGAGGACAAACCTATCCCACTGAAGATTACATACACCAACATCCCAATGAGTATGCAGGACAAGCTGAAGAAGCCAATACAACTATCATGTTTAACAGAAAGTTACACTTCAAAGCCTAGCTTTTTCCCCACTAAATCCTAATATACAATTAAAATTACAATAACAGAAACTGTATATAAAAATATATTTGAAAAAAAAATCTATGCCCAACTGACTACATTCTTCTATGACCGAGTGACCCGTCTGGTGGATGAGGGAAAGGCTGTTGATGTGGTCTACCTAGACTTCAGCAAAGCCTTTGACACTGTCTCCCACAGTATTCTCCTGGAGAAACTGGCAGCCTGTGGCTTGGACAGGTACACCCTTTGCTGGGTAAGGAGCTGGCTGGAGGGCCGGGCCCA